>NC_135168.1:6117130-6227130 GCF_041146795.1 Maylandia zebra | reverse complement strand
GAAGTCAAAGAAAAGTAAGGATGGCAAAGGGCGACGTTTTCTTCCAAAGAGCTGCAAACATGGTCGACGCCTCATTAGAAGAATCATCTGGACATTTGTGAGGAACTCTAACCAAGAAAGCAACGTCACACAGATCCAACAGACAGTTTCCATGACTGCAAGTGTTGAGTGGAAAAATGCTACATTGCATTATTGCATCCTCTCACCACAGGAGGCGCTGTTGGCACCACTGATTGCTGATCAGCTGTTCTCTGATGATCTGATTGATACTGTGAATAACGGGACTCACTGAACTCTGTGACACAGTGAAGATTACAGAGTTTAACTTCACCCTTTAAGACTGACCACAGAACCAAGTCCGCCAGAGCTTTTGTTATATTTTTACATGCTGTGGAGCCATTTGTGGGAGCATTTCAAGTTGCTATACATCAATACAACTGTTATAGCCCTCATTTTAATAATATGTGTGCATTAAGTCCATAGTAACTACATAAACTGCAAAAAAACCTCTGCTCATCCATCTCTGTGTGTATCAGGATACATTTGGTTCATAATACACAGAAAAATCAGAGTTATTACCTGTAATAAATGTGAAAGATTCCTGCAGTGATAACCAGGCAGGACTGAAACACATCCAAGCTGTCACCACGGTAACAGCACCGCCCATCCACAGGTGAGGGGAGGAGCAAAAAGAGGGACTTTGACCATTTTATACTAAAAACACTCAACTAATGTTTCTAATATGAAACAAATAAGCCCACATTAATGTGAGCGTTTATTAAATAATAATAATGATGATTTCCTCCTGATCTCATTTCCACAGCAGAGAAAACTGTGGTGTATATTGAGGTGGAGGGTGTGGTCTGTGGCTCAGGTGTAGAGTGAGGGTGGGGTGCACCACAGCAGCATGCTGGGACTGCTGAGGGTGGAGGAGGGAGTGATGATGACATCAGAGCTGCAGCACAGAGACCAGTGAACACACAGTCTGTTCATCTTTGCATAGATACAATATACAGCACAATATTGAATGACAGACACGCTGTGGGAGCTTCCACAGATACACTGACGTCAGCATCCAGAGTCCTCCTGCTGCTCCCCCCTCAGAGCCCCGTGATCAGCACCAACACATTCAGTTAGATGACAGAGTCCAGCTGCAGCTAGAATCAGCTCCCCTCTGTGAACAACAGCACAGCGTCAGTGTTTCACACTCAGTGAAAGGAGGAAACAGCAGAAGAACACCATGTGTGCTACGTTTCCCAGGACACACTACAAACTGCACAAATACAGAGCAGCACGTGGAAGGACCTGGAGCTGCATTTACAGAGCTGCAGACAGCGTGATGTCCTGTATGGACAGGTGGAAGGAACCAAGTCCTCAGCTGGAACACTCGTGTTTGTCCACAGACAGGAAACACAGCAGGAAACTTCCTCACAGAAGTGCAGCTCATGGATAACACACTTCCTGTCAGTCAGAATGAGGCTGCAGCCAAACACAGAAAGGTGTTTTTGTCCAGATGAGCCCAGAGAAGAAACACGAGTGTTCACAGACATCAGAAGCTCAGAGAGGTGAAACATGAGGTTGGAGTCCTCGTCAGCATCCAGAAGAGCTGCTGTGAAACCCTGAGTACTCATGACAGACTCTGATGGCACAAACACATCATGATTCAAACAGAAAGACAAACATGGAGCTCCTGATCCTCCTGCATGAGAACAAGCTGACATGAGCGCTGTGTCTGAGAGTGTCTCCCTGTCACAGTGACAATAACACAGCTGCTGCTCACAGTCATTAAACTGACCTGAGGTCAGCTGTGCTCCTTACATATGAACCATGTGACCTCACATCAGTGCTGTGGATGACTGTAGTCATAGAAGAGTAGAGCTGTAGCAGGTGGTGTGAGGAGGAGGTGGTGTATTCTAGTTAACGCAGTACTGAAACACTCCAGCAGAGGGCGCTGTTAAGTCCTTATTGTAACACAGTTACTGTGTGCAGTTAGACTTCATACATAATCTGCACTTATTTCCATCAGACATGCTGTCAGTAAATGATTGGTTTCTATTGATTCTACTTCCTGTTGACTCGTTTGATGACAGTGAAACAATCACAGCTGATTGTGTGATGATGTAAACTGTCACTGTTACATTCAGTGTGTGTGACATAATGTTAGTGCAGGCTGATAACAGCCTGGTTCTGTTAGAAACACATGAACGTGTCCATAGATCAGTGTGTGTTTAACATGAGAGCTTCAGCCCTGCTGATGTGTTAAATAAAGACATGCAGGAAAACTGATGAGACTCTGAAATAACTCTTTATATTTATAATGTAACTCTGCATCAAAAGAACAACAAAGGATCCCAGACAGGTTTCTGTGAACAAAGACCATTCTGATGTTTCTGTGTTTCTAACACTTTGACATTATTAGTAAACAGACTGCAGTGAGCAGCATTTATAAAGAGCTTCTATATAAAGATATGACAGCTGTTTGACAAGTTTATCACTCTGTGTTTGGACCTGATCAGTCCAGCTGTTTACTTGAAACATGTTCATTTACCTGTTCTGTTATATTCATGTTCTTGTCTCTGTTGAAAACACATTTTAATGTCCCTCAGATTTTTCTCCCAGATGAATAAATATAAAAATGACACAAACTGACTGCAGCTACTTTTTGTCCTTTCTGTCAAAAACCTTCATGTGACTCATGAGAGACACGTTTCAGCTGTTTGTGACAGATCAGAGGCCAACAAGTCATTTATAACACTTTCCATCATTGTTTAAAGTTCTCAGTGTTTCTGTGTTGCTGCGTATAGGATCTCCCAGCATCATCACTGTGCTGTCCAATCATTGTGTGCGAGGTTACCCTTATAGTGCGATGTGTGTTTGCACAAAGAGAAGCATGTGTGTCAAATATAAATAAGCACAGAACAGAAACAGCTGCTCGTTTCTTCTGTTTAGAGTCAAGTTAGTGTTTTGTGTCTTTGTTTGAGGCCTGATGTCGAGCAGAGGTGTGTGTAACTGCACTGCTCTGTTATATGTGTGAAGTGTGTGCTTCTCTTCAGCATCATCTTTGTCACTGCTGATTCCTTTGTGTCATCATGTGTTGAGAAGAGAGAACAGTTATAACGGAGGAGCAAAAGGAAGCCCTGAAATCTGCATCAACAAGGAAGTGTTGGCTCACCAGTGATCCCAGCAGAGCCACTGGTTTGGCTCCAGTTGTTCTAGATTCAATGATGTTGTTGCTACAGATACATGTCAGCATCTTTATTGAATTTAATATGAAGCAGAAATGGTGTCATTAGGAGAAGAAGAGGAGAACAAGTCCGGCGAGGAGGCAGCAGCTCTTAAAGATGAAACAGCAGCTCAGCCCTGAGCTCAGAGAGCTGCACATGAAAAAGCTCCTCAAGCAGATCCTGTCAGAGGTTTGTCATCAACAGGAGGAACTGTTCACATCATAGGATGAAGATGCTGTCAGCTGGATGAAGAAGGTTATTTAATGCAAACGTTCACACTGAAGTCAAATTGTTGTCGTGTTGAACAGATTCATGTACTGATCGTCTCCAGAATGTTAGAAGAGCTTCAATGAATCATTAGAAACAACTTACAGCTGCACAGCTGTGTCAAACACATCTGTGTGTCATTGTGGGATTGTTGTGTTTCTACATGTGACACACGTCTAAAACATGCACACAATCTGAACACAAACAGGGACTCATGTGTTCCCACAGCCAGATGCTGAGAGCCATTTCCTTGTAGTCCTGTGTCTACATACATGAACCATTAGATGTTATTGGAATGATTGTCAGCTCTGATAGTTTCATGTGTGTTTAGCTGGACGCTGTTTGATCCTCGACATGTTTAAAGGTGTCCAGTCCTGAGACACTGGGGCTGGAAACAGCTGTGATGTCATTGGACTGTCACACAGACAGAAGTGCATGAAGTGAGCAGCCGAGGAGCCGCTGATGTTTTGGATTCAACAGCATTTGAAAGGTCGACACAGACACATTTGCACACAGAAAGCTGAATCTGTCATATGCCACAGTGAACTCACTGTTCAGTGTTTTTCAGGAAGCTTCTTAACTGCCTCTGCTGCCAAACAAGCAGCTGATGTCCTTGAGAAGAAGCTGAAGAAGTCTTCAACAACAAATACAGGAAGTGGACTTTCAAATACTAGCTTCACTTTAGACTCACAGAGAAATGACTCAACCAGCTGTGTTTGACTCTATGAAAGGTCAGTGTGTGTCTGCACACAGACTGTTGTGTTGGACTGTTATTCAGTTGTCTGCTGAATGTTTTCAAATGTCTGCATCTCAGCTGTGATGAGGCTGGGGGTCATGGGAGGCCACCGTAGCAGCCTCTTCAACATCATGACATCATCATAAATGCTGCTGGACTGTCTGATGGGCTGACGGTGAAAAAGCCGTCGGGAAGGAAACAGAAGACATTTCAGAGGCTGCAGCAGATTTCTTTGATTCGGGGCCTTTTTCAGCTTTATTGGACAGAGCAGTGAAGATAAGTGACAGCAAAGCAGAGAGAAAGGGGGCGTGGCCCGGGTCAAAGCCAGGCCAGCTGCTCTCCACCTCGTGGTCACCTGCTCATCCTAGTGAGCTCCACCAGCAGCCCTTTCACACACTTTACACTGTCAAACACTGTGTGTGGACCTCAGCTAACAACAGGCTACATTTAAGTCTGGACTACATGCTTTTATATTGTTTTTATTCCATCAGCAGCTCAACATCATGAGCAGCTTTGACATAAAGACATCAAACTCAAGCTGACTTTAAACTACTTTTAATACAGGGGCTCAAAAACAACAACATCTTTATTATATATCAGGACACAAAGTCATTTCATCTCAAAGGGAAACAGCTTTATTTGGAATAACCAGCACTATCAACTGGTTTGGGATCTCCACCAGTTTCATGTCTTTGCAGCTTCTCCAACAAAGTTCCTGTAAAATCAGCATGTTTGTCTTTATTGGTTTGATAGTGATTGATTATTCAGTCCCAATCTGCTGTCATCTAAAGAACAAAATGATGTTTCTATGAGTCACAAAGCTCCAGATGTTGTCGGCTTCACAAAGAAAACAAAGAACTTAAACACAAAGTGTTTGGAGCCAAAATGTTCCCAAGCTGCTCTTTTTGAAATGGCAGAGGTACAGTGGTGTCTAACAGCACACTGTGGAAGGCAAACATGTTATTGTTGGATGAAACTTCATGAATCCTTTGTAGATTTGAGCTGTTGGAGCCTTTCTTTTCTCTTCAGGTGTACAGATGCTGAGGAGGCAGGTGAAGCAGGTGGAGCTGTTGTGATGCTGGCAGAGGGTGTGTCTTAGTAACTCTGTGAGGCAGAACTGGATCCAACATTGTGGATGTGTTGATGTTGGAGCCATTAAGAGTCTCTGGCCACACTGTAGGATTTCCCTTTGATCCACTGTGGGGGCATTTTGGAGTCTGTCAGTGAAACTCTTCATGTTTGTGTTTGACTCCAGTTTATAGAAACAGAGAAATGTGTCATGCTTTTGTTCGGCCTCCACAAATACACACATTTGTTCATTGGTTGGACTTTTTGGAAGGAGACACATTGAAAACCATGTTAATAAGATCTTGTTGTTTCCTGTGGATCCGACACAGAGAGTGGACTTCAGACAGAAAGCGTGGAAGAGATTTTAGAGGCCGTGTGTGGCAACAGGAAGTTTCTGTGTGTTTGCTGATCTTACATGTGGAAAACAACACGTGATGTTTGTGAAGTTCTACAATGATCATTGTTCTCACAGCATTTTGAGTGGGAACAGTTCAAACTGGGAGTAGTGGGAGTTATTTACTGATTGAAACAAGCTGAATGTTTCTGTGACGATGAAGATCAGCAGCTCAGCTGATCAATGAACTGACATCTATCAGTCGTTTCATGAGATGAAGTCATCAGCAGACATTTGTTCTGACTGTGTGATGAATGTCAGAACGTCAGGGCTCTGCTTTAGTCACTGCTTGATGATCATTGGCTCATTGTTGAATCCAGGGCCCAGTCTGACCTCTGACCTTTGCTGCAGGTCTTCTGTGTTATCTCCACTTTCATGTCTGATCTTCTGCTGTATCGTCCAAAATAAACATCTGGATCATTTCCAACACTTCAGCAGATCTTTAGTTTGGGCAGTGCAGCACAGAATAACACATATTGTACTATACTGCCCACTTCCTGATCTTATTGGATCTGTGTGTGAGGTTGGTGAAGGAAACACATGTTTACTGAGTGAGTCGCTGCCATTAGGAACTAGTTTTTATATCACAGCCTGGAAATCACACAGGACCATTTCTGCAAGTGAAAAGTCGTCATTGGAGGAAAATGATTATGTAGTTTGTGCGACTGAAGAATTGTCCCAACTACATGTGCTGCTGACCTTTGACCTTTCTTTAGGTGCACAGAGGAGTCTGTGGAAACATCCAGAACTGAGGCAGTGCTACAGATGCTTCAAATAAAGTGGTGTATTATCCATGTTTTCTATGGATCACATCCAGTATCCTGATCTAACGAGCCCCCTTTTTGTGGATTTTAGAGCCTCTGACTTTTGCTGCGTCTCATTTCAAGCACAAGAGCAAGAAGTGGATGAAGAAATGGGGCGAGTGGGGTCAGTGTGGTGCATGTCAGCTGTGCTCACACATGCTTTCACAAAGAACATGTGTGTTCATCGGCAGCATTAAGGCGCACTTTAGTCTTCATAATAATAAAGTATTCTGACTTTATTCTTCTGAATCCTCACAGTCATGTTGCAGCTCTGCTTTGCTTTAAGAAAATGTTCTACCAGGATGTTACTTTCCTAAACGTGTTCTCCAAATGTTCCAAAGACTTTGTTCTAAGTCGTTCTACATGATGAAACATCCACACTAAGTTTAAGAAGGACACACAAACACCATCTGTCCTTTCATCATGTGTACAAACGTGTTCAGATGTCAAATGTACCGTGAATGGATGCAAATGTGGATCGTTCCAATAAAATGACACAGTTTTGTAAGTGGATCACAGTCTGAAGTTCATTGAAACCTATAAGAACATGTTATTCAAACCAATTTTATCCAACAGGAAGAAGCATCAGGGGAACAGGAAACATTCAAACATGTTTACTGTAAGAACTGCACAAAGGAAGGAAACACAATCCTACACACGAGCACTTTAAAATGGACATTTAGCTTTTCAAACATCAGGGAGCTGCAATAACAACACTGTGCCCATTCTGATCAGACTGAAAGATTTATAGAGATTTATCCATGTGCTGGAAAAAGATTTGATATCAACATAGATGCAGATTAGCAGGAGCATTTTCTTCATATTGATTTAGAGTTCAGTACCAGGAATATGTAGAATTAACATCTGTGCGCATGACGAGTGATGAAAATTCAAAGTCAGGCTTTCAGAGGATGTCAGAATTGGTGTCTCTATCTGTGACTGTCCCAGAGGAACCTACCTGAGGGATTATTACAGATCTGTCTATATAGAAAGACTTGCATTGATTCACAGTGTACAATTCTTTCTAATCTATTAACATCTTCCTCCAAATCCTGTTTCTGCTGTTTAATGACATATGTCTGAATACAGACAGTGGAAAAATGTCAGTTTTAGTTTTACTGGATCTCAGTGCAGCATTTGATACAGTTGACCACAACATATTACTCAAACGACTGGAGAACTGGACAGGTCTTTCAGGAACTGTACTAAACTGGTTCAAAACATACTTAGAAAACAGGAAATACTTTGTATCAATAGGTAACTTCACATCTGAGCAGACAAGTATCACATGTGGAGTTCCCCAAGGTTCCATCTTGGGACCCTTTCTGTTTAACATTTACATGCTCCCACTGGCACAGATTATAAAGAACAACAAAATAAACTGTCATAGCTATGCAGATGACACACAAATATATATCACAATGTCACCAGGAGACCAAGGCCCCGTACAATTTTCTCCAGCTAAACAAAAACAAAACTGAGGTAATAGTCTTTGGCGCCAAAGAAAAACGATTACAGGTCACCAGAGAACTTCAATCTATACATCTAAAAACCACAAACCAGGCGAGAAATGTGGGTGTAGTGATGGATGCAGACCTAAACTTAGAAAAACACATTAAGACAATAACAAAGTCAGCTTACTATCGCCTCAAGAATATTTCAAGGATAAAAGATCTGATGTCTCAACAGGACCTGGAAAAACTAGTCCATGCATTCATCTTTAGTAGGCTTGATTACTGTAACAGCATCTTTACAGGTCTACCTAAAACATCAGTCAGACAACTACAGCTCATTCAGAACTCTGCTGCTCGAGTCCTCACTAAGACCAAAAAAGTGGACCACATCAGTCCAGCTCTGAGGTCCTTACACTGGCTGCCTGTCCGTCAGAGGATAGACTTTAAAGTTCTGATGCTGGTCTATAAAGCTCTGAATGGTTTAGGACCAAAATACATCAGTGACCTCCTGACCCAGTATGAACCTTCCAGATCCCTCAGGTCATCTGGATCAGGTCTTTTATCAGTTCCCAGAGTCAGAACCAGACACGGAGAAGCTGCATTCAGCTTTTATGCTCCTTATATCTGGAACAAACTCCCAGAAAGCCTCAGATCAGCTGAAACACTCAGTTTATTTAAATCCAGGTTGAAGACTCACCTGTTCTCAGCTGCATTTGAATAAAGCACCAAATCCACACTTTAAGCTTAAATTTCAAAACTTACATTTAACTACTGATTTTATCTACTGTTCTGATCTGTTTTGATTTTATATACTGTTGTGTTTGTTTGTTTGTTTGTTTGCTTGTTTTAATCAATTTTAAATCATGCTTTTTATTTGTTTTTGTTTCTAATGTCTCTGTAAAGCACTTTGAATCACCTTGTTGTTGAATTGTGCTATACAAATAAACTTGCCTTGCCTTGCCATCAGAAGGGCTCAAACCTCCTGCTGTTTCTACTGGACCATAAATTCTACTTTATGATCATCTTCAAAAATAAAAACGTGAGTTTATTTGTGAACTCTGTGAAATGTGTCTGATGTTTAGTTTGAACCAATCCTGTGTCAGCCGCAGCCACATCATTGCCACACATACAAATGGGTGCGTTCCTGTTTAGACCTGCTGGCTGTCAATGGGCTTCATTCCATTTCAGACTGCCGGTGGTCGGCTGTGATCTAAACTCAACATGGCTCCTGTGTTAGAAGAGCCTCTGATTTTAAACTTTGCACATTTAATAGTTTCTTTCCAACACTGTGGAGCTACCAGCCCAGTATATGTAGCCCACAGTAGATGGAGTTATCAAGCTGGACTGACAAACATCAGGACTCATGTGATCCCTACATGTGGACCTTTCATAGATGGATCCAAGTGCAGATTCAACTCTGCATCACATTTGACTTCAGCTGTTACACACTTTCTAGCTGTGTCACTTCCTGCTTTTTGGATCAGATAGTTTATTCATGTCCACAAATGTTTGGCTGCATGTTTTTATCATCTATATTTCCAGTCTTCATACAGCCGATATTTCATGTGAACTCCAACCTGCCAGCTGCCATCATGTTTTCAGGGTTCATTCAGTGTTGAAATGTAGGACAAACAGCAGCACATGTTCTCTAAATGTTTGCTGCAGTCATTTTAAATGAAGCTGATACTACATGAGACATTTTCCATATTTACTGTCTTTGAACAGAGAATAATAAAGCCAGCAAACATATACAGGCTGTGCAAATACAAACTTCTGTGGTGCATTTGATGACCTGCAGAGGAGAACAAGTCGGGCTTTTCAGCCCTAACACAACCTCTTTGTTCTCAATACTACAAAACCTTCAAAGGCTGATATGCAAGTTTGCATGAATCACCAACACAGTTGTGTTTGTTTCTAGTATAATTATAAATAAGCTGGTCAAATATCTGCTGACTGATTAGATCCAGTATCTGTTACAGATGAACTGGATATCACAGCGCATGTTGTTAATCCGTCATATCAAACTAAACCGTGTTGCTGGTGTAAACATCCTCCAATAAAGTCAGATGAGGGCTAATGTTGCCAGGTAACGATGATGTCACACAGGATCTTCTGATCTTTAGCATCGTAGCGCTCGGAGTCTGATGTTGGCTCATGTGTTGTCACCAACATGACGTTCTACTAGTCAAGGCCTCACCTTAACCCACTGATGCTGATAACACAGACCCACTAATAGAACTGTTTTATCAGGGTTTGATGCAGCGTCAGCATTAATGTCACATTTAATCAGACCACATTTACATTACAAGCCCACTACAACCATATGGAACTCCAAAGTGTTCAAAATTAAATAAATAAATAAGTCATGATGAAATAAATAACTATGTGAATAAATAAGACACAGATATGTAATGTGAGAATGATATTGTGAAATAATTGAACACATTTTGAAAAAAAGCTCATTATTGTGAAATATATTGCATTCTGCTATATAAATTTACTTATTATTGTGAAATATTATTTCATGATCATTATTTTTCACAATAACAGAGATTATTCCTGAGGCATTTTATTTATTCCCAGCCATTTTTAATCCAAAATGTCCTTTTTTTTCCAAAGTCAGTCTTTATTTCAAAATCCCGTTTTTCCCAATGGCCTATTTATTTCATTATTATTACACATTATTTGACCACGAGCAATCTTTTCTGGTTTGACGCCGTCTTTGTAGCCAGAAACCAGCTCTCTCCTCGGCTTCCTCCACTACAAGCTTCCCCCACGCTGGTCTCCTCTGTCACTATAAAGGGGAGAGTCATGAGCTCCATCACCCTCACCTGTGCCGTCCAACGTCCCGCCACCAGCCTCCACTGCAGCAGGCCAGAGACCACACCCCTGCCACAATAAGTAAAAGTATATCCTTGCTGTACCCTTAATGCTAAATGTGCTAAATTAACCGCTGCCTTTGCCCCTTTGGGATTATTCTTATGTCACTGGGATGTTGACCTTTGACCTTCACATTAGAGAGATGGGCAGACATAATTAGTGTATGAAATTTAAAGTAACAGGTAATCAAGAGAGTGTAGCAAATGTAGTCAGGTTTATTACTCTGTATCACACATGAGTGCCCGAGGGAGGCGGGGCTGACTGGGGAGACACAGGAAACAGAGAGACAGGGCTGACTCGACATGAAACGATGAAACGTGGGACACGGGAACAGAAACTAAACACAGGCTGAAATGAACACTGAGGGAGGGAGAACTAAGATTACTGAGAGCCTGATAAATAAGAAGAACAAAAACCAAGAAAAACAAGAGTCAAAGAAAACCAAAAACACAAAGCATTGGGCCAGGACCCACTGCTGTGACATTTATATGTGATAAAAACATTAAAAACTGCTCAGATGTTGAAATCTTTCTACGTATACTTTAGGTTCAGCTCTCCAGCCTGGCATTTGGTTAAGCATGATTCAAACATTTGATTTTGTTTAACTGGTTTTAATTATAGTTACTTTTTGTGAACATTTGTTGCAGCATTTAAAAATACATCATTTATTTTCAAACTTTTATTTGATTTAGAGCATCATATTTGACCAACGTAAATGTTTTAATTTCATATAAAATAACTGAAGCAGTGAACTAAATATCTGAAATCTTTCCTTCCTTAAAAGTTATAATCCTACTTAAGTTATAGTGCAAACGCTTAAGCAACAAATATACTTGATGCTAATTAATTAATATTTCCCTTTGATGTTGCAACTATGCGGTCACTTCTGTCTTTAAACAAAATAATATTTTCCAGTTACAGAAATCATAAAGTCCAAACTACACTGAAAAAAATATGTTGTTGGATTTACTTAATTCAATGGTGGACATTTGTTGCACACAGATGTTTTGCTTTGGCAGCAACTTAAACAATTGAGTTAAATTAACACAATTTATTCAAGTTCAATAAGCCTGTGCAATTTGTGTTGATAAAATGTGACTTAAACATGTTTTGATGAAGTAATTTGAGCTCTTGGAATATTTTAATCCTTCACAATTTTCTCACTTTATCCCAACACCATTCAATAACTTTTACCCAATACTACTTGGTCACTTAAATACTACATGTTATCTTCAAATTACATTTTGCTATTATATTCTAGTATCAAATACACAATTTCCAAATGGAGGCCTAATAACAGATTATATTGTTCTCTTCCAAGATGGTTGCTGGCATCCACCAGTAACCTTTCAAAACAAAATGTCTAATTTCACTGCATTGACAGTAGGTAAAGAATTAAACTGACATTACTCCTCCACTGAATCTACATAAATCAACAGTTAAATAATGTCAGTTCTTCCGTGTTCTCTGGAATCAATCACAGCAAAGAAATTAGACTGTTTCTTTTGAAAAATGTTGGGAAAGAACAAATCAAGATCAAAAATCAAGGTTCAGTTAAACAACAATTATAACTAAACAATTTGAGATAATGTTAGTTTCCATTAACATTAAATTAGGTTACTGAATTGGCAAACACCTTCCTATCAACATTACCCATTTTACCCCAATAACTAAAGAAATTAGCACTTGCAGGTCAAAACCTTTATTCAAGAGATGCAAAAATAACATTGATACAGTGACTGTCAAAAATTACAGCACTGATCATACTGTGACATGTTGGTTCAAAACAGCACACTTAGAAATATTCAACGTTCTTTACTTCAACTGAATGAAACTGAAAACACCATTTCACACGACCCATATGGGATATTTAGACTGTATAACTGTTCACGCTACATCTCTTCACTAGTAAAAGAAAGAAAAAATACAAAGAGAAATTTAAAAATGCTGCCAAAGTGCTGCACAGAGCAAAAGGAAAAACAAACAACAACAAAAAAATGGCCCTGTCCTCATGGCAGTTGCAGTGTATATAAAAATGAGCCCTGCGATCTGTTCCTGGAATTGAGCTTCAAAAATGCAGCAGAACAAGTGTGAGATTTAAATGTCTTCTCACCTAGAGCTGATCACCTTGCATGCATAACAGTGAGCTTTCCTTGCAGGAGCAGTTTTGTCTTAGTTGTGAGCTTTTCTTGTACCGGACTCTGCGCCCCAATTTTAGTGTCAGACCACACCTTCAGAGTATTCCATCAGAACCAACCACGACGCAAGAGGAACACTGATGACGTGCAACCCCATGACCCAATCTGGGGCAGTGATGTACCAGCGGAGTTCAAGTTGTGGACCACCAGACAGAAGGTCCTGCACTCACTGTTCCCATGGGTCGGAACTGGAAAAAACACGTTAAGAATTGAGACTCTTGACTACCGATTTGGACTTTTCCTGAACAGCTCAACAAAGATAAATAAGGCTCAGAATGAGGAAATCGACGCGATCAGAATAGTGGTCATGCAACACAGGGTCGCCCTGGACATGATTCTCGCTGAGAGAGGGGGCCTCTGTGTCTTATTCAACACCACTTGTTGCACCTATATCCCGGACAACGTGCACTCCTTGACCATGACCACCGCCCTAGACAAGTTGCAACAACTGAGTAATGCGCAGCAACAAGACTATGTCACGAACAATGAGGACTGGCTGACCTGGCTGCTGAGTGGCAGCTGGAAGACCCTCGTGATAAAAGGACTCGTACTGATAGGAGTTCTGCTTCTATTATTGTGCTTGTTTTCTACATGTATCCTACCATGCATAAGATCCATGATTGACAAAATGGTACAGGCCACAGTAATTACCTATGTTGGACTGCCACTAGAAGATGAACCGGATGAAGAAGATTTAGTATAGAAACACACACACACATACTGAATGATGCTACAATTGAAAATGTTATAAGCAAGTGATTGTTGGCTGATAATAAAGTATGATTAAGTGAAAAATATTAACATCAGGAGGGGATGTTAAAGAAGAAACGCTTTTATGAGTTTTATGTTGCATTAAAGTATATGTTCATATTTTACTCTTAATAGGAAAAGAACAAAATGTACTACTCGCTCTGTTTATAGAAAGAGGAAGTTCACCCTATGACATTTATACGAACTTAGACACACACACACACACACATATATGCAAAATTAGAGGAAACTGCTATGCTTGTTTCACCCTGCTATAAATAATAAACGACTACTGCAGCTCGGTGTGAGTCCTCTCTGAGCCCTCACCCGTGCAGCACGTTAACTGTCTCCAAGTGTCTCAGTGTTGTTTATTCACCTGTTTGATAACTGTAAATCTCTGACAAGAGTTTATTTATATCATCTTCACGTGAACACATTCAAGAACATCACAGATGAAGAAACATTAAAAACTTCCACACTACATGAAGCAAGAAAAATAGTTTATTCCTTTATGTAGAAAAAACAGAAACATCAAACATCTCCAAGACTCTCTTTGAAAGAACTAAAAACCTTTGTTCTCATGGTCCAATCATGAGTGAACTCCCCGATGAAGCCTTGTGTGCTAAAACATGTCAGAGTTTTAAAGGTTAAACATGAGTTTCCAAAACGTTTTGCTGGAGAACAATGAACTATTTGACTGAGTTTCAATCATTTACAGACGAGCAAAACCAGGACAGAGAAAAAAGGACAAAACTGACTCAGTAAAACAACAGAAAAGAAGATCCCATGTAGATCTGTATTATGTAGAAGTTCAGCCCAGCAACCAGTTCAGTTCAACACAAGTTTAAATGATTCTATCTGAACTCTGTGGAGCCTGATCTCAAGCTTTTTGAGTCTGACACAGAAACCAGAGGATCTTTCTGTGTCTTCAGATTCACTGTGATCCAGTGATGGGAGTGATTTCAGCCCTGAGTGATCGCGCTGATGTTTGCACAGAGCAGACAATGAGGTGAATGTTTGGGCACATTGGTAACAGTGAAACAGTTTATTAGTAACGTGGGATCGTTTGTGTGCAGAGTATGAACTGAGATTCCTGAAGCTCTTGTCACACTGGTCACAGCTGTAGTTTCCTTCCATGTGTGCACGTTCATGAATGTTACGATGACCTGACTGTGAGAAGCTTCTGTCACAGTGTCTGCACTTGTGTGGTTTCTCTCCTGTGTGGACTCGTTTGTGTGATTTAAGGTCCCTTGCAGTGGTGAAGGATGACCCACACTGATCACAGAGGTGCTTTTTAACCCCACTGTGAATCAGTTCATGTTGTTTTAAATCTCTTGGTGTGGTGAAGCTTCTCCCACATTCTTTGCAGTATTTCAGTTTGTCTCCAGTGTGTCTACGTTGATGTACTTTTAGGGTCTTTTGCCGACTGAAAGTTTTTCCACAGAGGTCACAATGAAAGTCTTTCCCACCACCACAGTGATGACAGGGTTGAGAACTGGATCCATCTGTGTCGCTCTGCTTCTAAACAAAGACACAAAGACAGTGTAAGTCAGTCCTTCAACATTTGTATCCTGAACGTCGCCTGAAATAAAGAGCATCTCTGCAGACGTCCAACTACATTTGACTGTTTCAGTTAACACACTCAGTTTACTGGGCTGCAATAACTACAATACTACCACCATAATACTACAGTAATACTAAAATCATAACTGAAAGGAAAATCTGAATAATCACTCAGAGCTGCTTTTCCATGCAGTAGAATTGCTAACATGCTAACACAGTTTAATGAGCAGAGTTGTTCCAAACAGTCAGGCTAAAATGACAAGATAACAATATAAATACATACCTCACAGTAGCTGCACTTGTAGAGTCTCTTTCTGGTGTGGATCTGTTGGTGTTGTCTCAGGTGACGTGGAGATTTAAAAGTCTTCTCACACAGGTCACATTGATAAGGTCTCTCCTCAGTGTGGGTAAACATGTGTCGTTGTAAGTCTGTGTGAGTTATAAACTCTTTGCCACACTGTTCACAGCAGTACACATCATGTCTGTTGTGAATGCGTAGGTGTGTATTTTGGTGCCCTCTCTGGCTGAACGTTTTTCCACACAAGTCACAGCTGAACGGTCTCTCTCCAGTGTGGATGACCTGATGCTGTTTTAGTTTATCCCTCACAGTAAAACCCTTCCCACACTCGTCACAGCTGTATGGCTTAATTCCAGAGTGGGTAACTAGATGCCTCTGTAAGTTGCTACTTTGAGTAAAAGCTCTGCCACACTGATCACAGCTGTACGCTTTAACTCCACTGTGGATGAGTTGGTGTGTTTTTAGGTAACCCTTCCTGGAAAAAGACTTTCCACACAAGTCACAGCTGAACGGTCTCTCTCCAGTGTGGATGACCTGATGCTGTTTTAGTTTATCCCTCACAGTAAAACCCTTCCCACACTCGTCACAGCTGTATGCCTTAATTCCAGAGTGGGTAACTAGATGCCTCTGTAAGTGGCTACTGTGAGTAAAAGCTCTGCCACACTGATCACAGCTGTACGCTTTAACTCCACTGTGGATGAGTTGGTGTGTTTTTAGGTAACCCTTCAAGGAAAAAGACTTTCCACACAAGTCACAGCTGAACGGTCTCTCTCCAGTGTGGATGACCTGATGCTGTTTTAGTTTAGCCCTCACAGTAAAACCCTTCCCACACTCGTCACAGGTGTGTTTTTTCTCTCCCTTTCTTCTGTGAGGTTTGTCGGCCTCCTGAGAGCGCTGACTTCTGGCTCCATGTTGGTCCTGCAGTGACAGAGATACAAACAGAGGCAGTGAGTGAAATGCAGTCGTGGAACAAACTCAACCTTCAAACTCCATTAACACTAGTTTTAAACCTGAAGGTGGAGCGTGGCACCAAACACCTTAAAGGTCTCTTATCCCCACCTGCTGGTAGTTCTAACACATTACATCCAACCTGCTGTTAAAGATTGTTCATGACTGTTCAAACACTAAAATCATGCACACACACACACACACACACACACACACACACACACACACACACACACACACACACACACACACACACACACACACATTATTTTATAATTTAGATTATTTTGTTGTTTCCTATTACATATTTCTATAATTTGTATAGATTTATACAGAATTATTCAGTGATAATAAATCCTATGTTTGTTTATTCTAAAGGAACCCCGTTAGCTTCCACAACAGATGTTGCTCGTCTTCCGTCAAATACTCACATAAAATATTACACAATAAAGTGGATTCAAGATATCCACATAATTTCACTCTTACATCCACAGTGAGGTTTCACAATTGTTCAAATATAAGCAATCAATAATAATAATAATAATATCAATAACATTGAGGCACATTACACAAATTTCAAAAACAAATCATGTCTTACAATATTTACAACAACTAAAAGCTCTGTAAATCGGCTTTTAAGTGTTCATTGAAGTTTTGAATAATTCTCTAATTTTTTAAGGCAACTTATTCCACTTAAAAGTTGCTCTAAATGTAACAGTTTTACAAAACGTTACTTTTAACTCGAGCATTTACTAAATTGCAGCTTGTTGAAAACTGTGTAATATGATGATGTATTTCATCTGGATACTGCAGCTGAGCAGAATAAATGTGGTGTGTTTAACAGAATTGCTTTCTTTAGAACTACAAGTAAGCCATAGAATATTTTAGCCTGTACAGGAAGCCAAGAAAGGTTATTATGCATTTTATCAATATTAGTATAGTATGAACATCTTCACACTAATCTGGACGCCTTATTCTGGACTAACTGAAGTCTGTTAAGATCTGTCTTATTAGCTGCTGACCAAATGATTGAACAATACTCCAGATGAGACATTACTAGTGCATTAATGACATCTTTCATAATGAAGAAGTGATACACAAAGAGCATTTCATAGCCATAGCTATGCCTTGTCGGCAGAGTTATGTGACATTAGTGATGTTTGTACTTTCAGCGTTAACTTGGTTTTAAAGCCTTTAAAATATACGCCGTTCAATAGTCGACCTTCATCTGACAGAGAATGTGATGATTTTGTGGATAATTAAAGTCAGTCATATATCCACAAACACAACAAGCTGAAAGTCAGTGATGCTGCTCGGTTTGCAGTCCTGAACATCACGGCACAAGCAGGATTCACTGCACTGTTAATGTTAGCTGTGTTATATTGCTGCCTCTGTTCGGTGGTGTCGAGCCAAACGCACTTTAACGTGTGTTTGAACGAGCTGACGGTTCACTCGTTAAGCTGAAAGAAAGATGCTTTAATCACAGCAGTCACACATGTGTCCACTGCACCATCTGGAACTCTTCTTGTTTACACTCGTAATAACACAAACACTAAATCCTGCTTCTCTGGTGCTGTTGTGTAGCAGTGTGTACACCTGAGACTGTCACCTGTCTGTCTGTCCTGCACTCTCTCTCTGTTTCTTTCTCTCTGATTGTGGAATAAAAGTATGAACATGTGTTTATAAGTTACACTTGTGTTTGAATCCTGCAGCTTATCACACATTTGATTTCCATGTGTGACGACTGCAAGTGTCCAGAGTGAGGACAGACTGAGGGAGCCACTGCTGCACATCATCTGTGAGGCTTTGCAGCCCTGATGATCCACCAGGACAAACTCAGCAGTGTGTGAGGAAGAGGAGGAGGAAGAGCCAGCAGCAGCTGACAGATGGAGAGAATAGACAGACTGTTCCCTGTTTGTGAAGGACTGCTAGGAAAGTTTAACATAACTGTCTGTGCTGAATCAGTCTTATTAGGTAATGTTCAAATAATGTGATCATCCCAGTGTTTTCAGTGTGGGAGAAAGTACTCAGGGCCTTCAAGTTACACACTATGAAAGGCAGCAACAAGTTTAATGTTCAGAAACCTAAAGTCTGTATCAGCAGCAGAATGGAGCTAAAATAAATGTTGGTTTCAGTTCTATGAAGCTTTGAGTATTTTGGATCAGTAGCTGCTGTGTTTGTTGCATCATATTGCTGTAATTGTTTATATGCTTTATGTATATTTCAGTAAAATCATAATTCACGTCGGCAGTAATGACACCCGGTTACGCCAATCGGAGGTCACTATAATCAATATTGAATCTGTGTGCAACGTTGCCAAAACAATGTCGGACTCTGTAGTTTTCTCTGGTCCCCTCCCCAATCAGACCAGGAGTGACATGTTTAGCCGCATGTTCTCCTTAAATTGCTGGCTGTCTGATTGGTGTCCCAGAAACGATGTGGGCTTCATAGATAATTGGCAAACCTTCTGGAGGAAACCTGGTCTTGTTTGGAGAGACGGCATCCATCCCACTTTGGATGGAGCAGCTCTCATTTCTAGAAATATGGACAAATTTATTAAACCCCCCAAAATATGACTATCCAGAGTTGGGACCAGGAAGCAGAGTTGCAGTCTTACACGCCTCTCTGCAGCTTCTCTCCTCCTGCTACCCCCCCAAAAACCCATCTCCATAGAGACTGTGTCAGCTCCCAAAAAGACAAAAAACAAACTAAAAACCAGCAACAAACAACTTAAACATAAACAATTACAAAGAAAGAACAATACAGTATCCACATCTGAACCAAAGAGTAAAACAGTGAAATGTGGATTATTAAATATTAGGTCTCTCTCCTCCAAGTCTCTGTTAGTACATGACTTAATAATTGATCAACAAATTGATTTAACTTCCATGTAGATGCTAAAAATGACAGCCTCAACATGGCATTTAATCTGTTATTAGACTCAATTGGTTTCTCTCAAAATGTAAAAGAACCCACCCACCACTTTAATCACACTCTAGATCTTGTTTTAACATATGGCATAGAAACTGAACATTTAACAGTGTTTCCTGAAAACCCTCTCCTGTCTGATCATTTCCTGATAACATTTACATTTACAATAATTGATTACACAGCGGTGGAGAGTAGACTTTATCACAGTAGATGTCTTTCTGAAAGCGCTGTAACTAAGTTTAAGAATATAATCCACCCACTGTTATCATCTCCAATGCCCTGTACCAACACAGAGCAGAGCAGCTATCTGAACGCTACCCCAACAGAGGTCGATTTTCTTGTTAATAATTTCACCTCCTCACTACGTACGACTCTGGATACTGTAGCTCCTGTGAAAACTAAGGTCTCTAATCAGAAGTACCTGACTCCGTGGTATAATTCTCAAACACTTACCCTAAAGCAGATGACTCGTAAGCTGGAGAGGAAATGGCGTGTCACAAATTTAGAGGATCATCATTTAGCCTGGAGAAATAGTTTGTTGCTTTATAAGAAAGCCCTCCGCAAAGCCAGAACATCTTACTATTCATCACTGATTGAAGAAAATAAGAACAACCCCAGGTTTCTCTTCAGCTCTGTAGCCAGGCTGACAAAAAGTCAGAGCTCGTTTGAGCCAACCATCCCTTTAACGTTAACTAGTAATGACTTCATGAACTTCTTCACAAATAAAATTTTTATCATTAGAGAAAAAATGACCAATAATCATCCCACAGATGTAATATTATCTACAGCTACTCTTAGTACCATTGATGTTAAGTTAGACTCTTTTTCTCCAATTGATCTTTCTGAGTTAACTTCAATAATTACTTCCTCCAAACCATCAACGTGTCTTTTAGACCCCATTCCTACAAAACTGCTCAAAGAAGTCCTGCCATTAATTAATTCTTCGATCTTAAATATGATCAACCTATCTCTAATGATCGGCTATGTACCACAGGCCTTCAAGCTGGCTGTAGTTAAACCTTTACTCAAAAAGCCATCTCTAGACCCAGCAGTCTTAGCTAATTATAGGCCAATCTCCAACCTTCCTTTCATATCAAATAGGGCTGGGCGATATGACCCAAAATTCATATCTCGATATTTTTTAGCTTGTTGGCGATATAAGATATATATCTATATATAGAGCAGATGTACATAAAATTTACTCAAAAATAAATTATGAGCATTTATTAAATAATAATGCTCCATAAATAAAAGAAAACAATGTTGTTTTTGTGCATAACAAAAAGCTCACAATTGTGCAGTCAAAATGTAAACTAAAAGACGCTGAGCACAATAACAAAGACAGATTTCACAGCTGCTCAGTTCCCAACTTGTACTGCGTGACTGACAGCCTGGAGTTTGAAATCCGCTTCGCAACCACGTCTCTTAACAGGTGCCATTTATGGTCCTTATACACAGTAGGGTAATATTGTAATATTGTGTTGAAGCACAGTACGTATCACTCCGCGAGGCTCAGCCGTAATGCTCTGACAATCCATCAAGCGGTGCAGCTCCGTAGCTTACCAAAGTCGTACTAAAACATTTTTTGACAGATTGCTGAGCGCCGTGTTCCACATAAAATCGGTTCGCAGCCATCAAGCATAACCAGAATTCATACATAAGGCGCGCTGTCAACTTTTGAGAAAATGAAAGGATTTTAGTCCGTGCACCACCTCTGGGCTGCATGCCGTTAGCGTGGTTAGCTCGTTAGCGTGGTTAGCTAGCTAACACGTTGACGGCGTCCAGCCCCACACACGGGTCGATGCGCAGTAACTCGTTAATGGAGATTTGCCGTGTCCATCTTGTCGCTTCCTGCAGGTGAAGCAATGGGGGAGGAGGGGGAGTTGTGTTCAGTGAAGGAGAGGCGAGGCCGAGTAACGTTGTGAAGACGAAAGTGGACGAAAGAGAGGCAAACTTGCGGCTCCACAGGTATAATTATAATGTAACATAGACTATATCGATATAAAGGATATTGTCACATCTTATATCTCGTATAAAAATATATCGATATTTTTTAAAAACTCGATATATCGCCCAGCTCTAATATCAAACATCCTTGAAAGAGTAGTTGTCAAACAGCTAACAGATCATCTGCAGAGGAATGGTTTATTTGAAGAGTTTCAGTCAGGTTTCAGAGCTCAGCACAGCACAGAAACAGCTTTAGTGAAGGTTACAAATGATCTTCTTATGGCCTCTGACAGTGGACTCATCTCTGTGCTTGTCCTGCTAGACCAGGGGTGTCAAACTCAAATACACAGTGGGCCAAAATTCAAAACTGGAACAAAGTCGCGGGCCAACGTTAATATTTATTGAAAAAAATCTTCCTCCAAATATAACAAGGAACCTTTTCTTACAGACTCAAATAAGTTTTGCTGAAAAACTGAATATGGAATAAGAAACGCTTAATACTGAACGATATATAACTTATATAAACATATATAACTTAATATTGCACACATGCAAAATTGAAATTCCAATTAAATAACATATCACTGGAATGCATTTCTTAAGTAAAAATTGTATTTGCAGCCTTCTGATTTAAATTTTAGCAGTAAACTTTTTCCCCAGGCTAATAATAAATGTAAAAATAAAATAACAATAATAAACCACTTAACTAATAAAAATATCATTAAACGTGAAACCATTCAAGCCCATGTCTGGGAGTAGCAAGACAAATTGCACAAAGAAAATGGTAATTATAGCTCAGTTTGCTACACACTGATCTACTCTGATGCGTCCAAGCCAGACACCTGGCATCTCTTCTTGGATGCTAGTTCCTCAATGTCTGGGCTCAGGCTCTGAGCTGAGGAAATCCTCAGGATCGAGTGAAGGTGTTCATCGGTCAGACGTCTCCTGTGAGATGTTTTGGCCATCTTCATTGAGGAGAATAGTTGCTCACATAGGTAAGTGCTGCCGAACATGGAGAGCATCTGAGCAGCGTGGGTCCGGAGCCCAGGCATTGTGTCAGGGATGAAATGTGGAAATTGTGAAGCGCCCACAGCATCATACTTTGATTTCAGCGTGTCACTACACTGGAGTTCAATCAGCTCCATTTGGAGGTTTGTTGGTGCTTTTGCCACGTCAACTGCAAAAGGATTACTGAGCAGTTCAAATCGACATTTCTGGGCGTCAAAGTCGGCAAACCGCCAGGTAAACTCAGTACTGAGTACACAGAGTTTTTCAGCAAACTGTGCACATGGGAACACAGCAGTAGAGATTTGCATGTTCATCGTTTGGCAGCAGGGAAAATGGCCCAGGTTTCCTTGTAGCATCTGATTCTGCCACAAGCACAATTTCGTTTTAAAAGCTCTCACTGCAGTGTACATATCTGTGATGATACGCCCCCGTCCCTGAAGCTGCAGGTTCAGCGCATCGAGATGGCTCGTGATATCACACATAAAGGCCAGCTCACACAGAAACCCTTGCTCCCTGAGCTCAGCTGTGTCTTGCCCTTTGCTTTCCAGAAACTGAAATATTTCCTCGCGTAGCTCGAAACATCTGTTCAGTACTTTCCCTCGGCTTAACCACCTCACCTCCGTGTGATACGGCACGTCTCCGTATTCCGAACCACACTCCTCAAGAAAAGATTTGAATTGGCGGTGATTCAGACCTTTGGCTCTTATAAAGTTAACTACTCGTGTTACTGCGGTCATAACATGTTCCATCTTTAGGGCTTTGCCACAAAGTGATTCTTGATGTATGATGCAGTGATAAACAGTCAGCTCACCTGCACAGTTCTCCGCTCGCATCTTCTCCCGTACCCTGCCCACCAGTCCGCTCCTTTGACCACACATCGCTGGTGCACCATCTGTCGTTAACCCCACAAGTTTTTCCCATGGCAACTTCATTTCAGTTAGACATTTGGAAACCTCTTCAAATATTTCCTTCCCTGTGGTTGTTCCATGCATTGATTTTAATCCTAAAAGTTCTTCCGTAACACAGAGAGTTGAGTCCACACCGCGGATGAAGACTGAAAGCTGGGCAGTATCAGAGGCGTCGCTGCTCTCATCCATAGCGAGGGAGAATGCAACGAAACTGTTTCCCTTCTCCATCAGCTGGTTATTTAGATTGTTGGCAAGTTCACGTGTGCGATCAGCTACTGTGTTTCTGCTCAGGCTAACATTTGAAAATACTTGCTTTTTCTCTGGGCACACTTTCATCATACAACTTTTCACAAACTCTCCCTCACTGAAGGGCCGGGCTGATTTTGCGATCTCTGCTGCCACAACAAAACTAGCCTTTACAGCAGCCTCACTTTGTGATATGGCTTTTTTGAACATAGTCTGTTGTGAAACAAAACTTCTTTTCATCTCTTCTGCTTTCCGGCGCCTTTGAGTCATGTCCAGGTCCTTGTACTTCTCTTGGTGTTTCGTTTCATAGTGTCGTCTAATGTTGTACTCCTTGGTTAAAGCCACATGAGCTCCACATACAAGACAAACAGGTCTGTCTTTTACATAGGTAAACAGATATTCTGTCTCCCACCTGTCCAGGAAGCTCCTGTTTTCGTTCTTTCTTTTCGCCATTTTGGGAGAGGTAGCGCGGCAGTATTCATGCGGTTGCTATGACTACAGTAAACAGAGGAGAGGGCGTTAATGGGTCCTGTCCTGACTGACGCGCCAAAACGCCAACAGAGCATTCTGGGAGTTGTAGTATTAGCAGTACATGCGCTGCATAAGACCGGCGGGCCAGCTCTAATAGTAATTTGGTATGGCCTCGCGGGCCAAATGTAATTAGGCTGCGGGCCAAATTTTGAGTTTGACACCTATGTGCTAGACCTTAGTTCAGCGTTCGATACTGTCGACCATAATATCCTATTAGAGCGATCAGAACATGCTGTAGGTATTACAGGTACTGCGCTGCAGTGGTTTGTATCATATCTATCTAATAGACTCCAATTTGTGCATGTAAATGGAGAGTCCTCTTCACACACTGAGGTTAATTATGGAGTTCCACAGGGTTCAGTGCTAGGACCAATTCTGTTTACATTATACATGCTTCCCTTAGGCAGCATCATTAGAAGACATAGCATACATTTACACTGCTATGCTGATGACACCAAGCTCTATCTGTCCATGAAGCCAGATAACACACACCAATGAGTTAAACTGCAAGAATGTCTTAAAGACATAAACACCTGGATGGCCGCTAACTTTCTGCTTCTTAATTCAGATAAAACTGAGGTTATTGTACTCGGCCCTGAAAATCTTAGAAATATGGTATCTAAGCAGATTCTTACTCTGGATGGCATTACCTTGGCCTCCAGTAACGTTGTGAGAAACCTTGGAGTCATTTTTGACCAGGACATGTCCTTCAACGCACATATTAAACAAATATGTAAGACTGCGTTCTTCCATTTGTGCAACATCTCTAAAGTTAGAAATATCCTGTCTCAGAGTGACGCTGAAAAACTAGTTCATGCATTTATTACTTCCAGGCTGGACGACTGTAATTCATTATTATCAGGATGTCCAAAAAACTCGCTGAAAAGCCTTCAGCTGATCCAAAATGCTGCAGCAAGAGTCCTGACAGGGACTAGAAAGAGAGAGCATATTTCTCCTGTTTTGGCTTCCCATCATTGGCTTCCTGTTAAATCCAGGATTCAAAATCCTGCTCCTCACATACAAGGTCTTAAATAATCAGGCCCATCTTATCTTAATGACCTTGTAGTACCATATCACCCTATTAGAGCACTTCGCTCTCGCTCTGCAGGCCTACTTGTTGTTCCTAGAGTATTTAAAAGTAGAATGGGAGGCAGAGCCTTCAGTTTTCAGGCCCCTCTTCTGTGGAACCAGCTTCCAGTTTGGATTCAGGAGACAGACACCATCTCTACTTTTAAGATTAGGCTTAAATCTTTCCTTTTTGCTAAAGCATATAGTTAGGGCTGGACCAGGTGACCCTGAATCCTCCCTTAGTTATGCTGCAATAGACGTAGGCTGCCGGGGGATTCCCATGATGCATTGAGTTTTTCCTTTCCAGTCACCTTTCTCACTCACTATGTATTAATAGACCTCTCTGCATTGAATCATATCTGTTATTAACCTCTGTCTCTCTTCCACAGCATGTCTTTATCCTGTCTTCCTTCTCTCACCCCAACCGGTCACAGCAGATGGCCGCCCCTCCCTGAGCCTGGTTCTGCCGGAGGTTTCTTCCTGTTAAAAGGGAGTTTTTCCTTCCCACTGTTGCCAAAGTGCTGCTCATAGGGGGTCATATGATTGTTGGGTTTTTCTCTGTATCTATGAAGCGCCTTGAGGCGACTTTTGTTGTGATTTAGCGCTATATAAATAAAATTGAATTTAATATATTCTGAGCTAAGTTGATCTATAGTGTTACATCATATTCTATAAGGATGTTATGTGTTTGTAGACTTTCTGCCCAGTTTGACCCATTTAGCAGAAGTCAGCCTGTTTAAGGCTCTGATGTCTATTCTGTGTGACTTAAAGCAGTTATGACATGGTCCGATTTTCTCACCCAATAAAGGAATATTTCATATATCAGTCTACTCTTCATTCTATCAGACACAGTTATCACACCTCCTACATTTGCTTTTACACATATATGTAAGCATTGAGCCAAATGTAATAATGCCAACATACTGAAGGAACAAAATTTGTCTCTTATATATGAGACATCTGTATACACACTGTCACAGATACTTGTCTGTGAGTGAAGTGATTAATATAATAACTATAATATTGGCCATATCATATTTACACTGACTTTAGTCTCATGAACAACATCAGCTAATTGTTATTTACAGCTAATCTTAAACGACTGTTCAGCACAGAAATGAAGCCCAACAATCATGTTTCACAGTCCTGTGGTCTCAGCCTCAGATACTCATCAGATCACACAGAGCTCATGTAGAAACAAATGAACTAAATATGTTCTCCTTCATTTCTGTCAAACAAAGCTGTATGAAACGTTTCCAGCTGTTAGTATCATGGTTGCTAGGCAACCTGGGCAGCGCGACGGAGGCTAGACGTCCCATTTCACGAGCCTACGAGCCTCGCACTTCGGCCTTAGCGGTCTTTGAGTACGCGGCCCTTGAGGACTTTAAAGCTGCAGAACCTGAATCGGGATACAGCCATGATGATCTCCAGCCTCGTGCTCGCCAACATTCTCACCTGAGTTAAGAAGACGATCACTGAAATGGTCTCAGCAGGTCCTTTGATGACAGCAATGAAATGCAGTGGTAAGGCTTTTTGGGGATTAAGTTCGTTTTCATGGCAAAGAAGGACGATGCAGTTCATCTGATCACTCCTCATAACATTCTGGAGTGCAGGCAAAATGCTATTATAAAAACTTAAGCAGCAACTTCTCCAGGTTCCAATATTTATGCAATTCTCAAACCTTTTGGCCACGACTGTATAACCTCTTCTGAAGTTTAGTGGATATTATACATGGTTATGCTCAGGATGTGTCGGCCAGTTTCCACTGGAAACGCCTTTTGGTTAAACTGTCAGCGAGCAATTTGCATTTGCACGGTTACATTTTTATATAACTTTAATGCACATAAACAACAGCTGCTTGTTTCAGTGAAAATACATTGATGGGTTTTTAATAAAGTTGTGCAGCTGTAAAGTATTTTGTCTGGTGTCAATTCTATCGTCAGCTACATCGTTATGGCAAATGTTCAAATGTATATGGTGATAAATATCTTTGGTCATATGGTCCTGCTCTGTCTGTCACCTTCTGTGTTGAGCTCATTGTTTCCTCTGTAGTGGCTGAGCTGAGTCCAAGTAGCTGAAAATGTTCCTCTGCTGCTCCGTCAGACTCTCCTCCTCCTGCTGATCAGCTGGGACACAAAACAGCTCTTTGTTAGGCTCCACACTGCACTGAAGAGTCAAAGTGTCTCATATGTTCATCTGACAAGTAAAAGAACACATTTTTGTTTCCCGAGGTGGGCAACTTGTTGGAAACAAACACAAAAGCTTTGAGCACTGATACCTGCCATTGCTGGCATTGAAAGATGCAACGCCAGCAATGTGGATTGTCAAGACTCAAACCAATCATCAAGCAAAGACAACAGGGATCATTTGTTTCTGTTTATTTAGCATTCACAGCATTTGTAGTTGCCTTCTGTGCAGGGGAAGTCCACGCACACTGTGTGGTACCGCCATCCGCAGAAGGTGCATTCAACCTCTGTAAGAGAAACGAGATTGTCTGAGACTGAAATGATATTCACTAAAGAAGTGGTGATTTGTAAAACTTCACATTTTGATCCGGGACGTACTCTGCATGAAAACAAGCGCTCACTCTTCCTGCTCAACAAATGACAAGGGCGGAGCCTTATACCACGTGATACAGAAGCTGTGCCGTGTGATGCTAAAATTAGCAGGGAAAAAACCACGGAGAGCACGTCAGGGATGACGAGAAAGTGACAGGAGAAAATCCGTCCCGGTCAACCACCCAAACATCAATAACGGGAACCTTATACAGCGCTTCCCTATACACGTCGAACTCCCGCAGGCACAAAGACATTACGGAGGCTATCACTTATCACCTGACCAAAGATATGGCTCCATCAACACTGTGCAAAACGAGGGATTTAGGAAAACGATCAACACCCTAGACAAACGCTACACAGTGCCGTCCCGCAACTATTTTTCTATTGTTGCACTACCTGCTCTGTACACGCAGCGTCGAGCAACGGTGGAGACGGAATTTCAAGCAGGACAACATTTTGCTGCAACAACAAAACGTGAGACATTTGTTGTTTTATGTTTATTTATTGTTATGAGAGAATCATGATCTCAATTCTAAGCCAAAACATCGTGATTCTCATTTTATGCAAAATCGTGCAGCCCTAACATTAACACAAAACTGTTGTTTCACCAGAGAAACACACATGAAGAGAGAGAGAGAGACAATAACAGCTACCAAACAGTCGTCATAATTCGTCACACAATGAGAAAAGGACAAATCAACAAGTAACAATGACTAATTAATATTAAAATCTGTAACATAATGTATTGTTTGGAGTTTAGTCTGATTGGTTCAGGATGACCTGCCATTATCCAATCACACGTCTGCTTACCTGCATCTTTTCTCTTTTTTCTAACCTGAGCACCTGATGGCTTTGAACTTTTGTTGTCCATCTTCCATTGGTTTGAATTTTGCGCTCCAGTACAAACACAAATCCCCCAACCCGAGGATCAGCACAATTAACCTAACAGCAGGCACGTGCAGAGGGGGGGGCTAGAGGGGCTTGAGCACCCGCCCCTTTCCTGATGGGTGCCCAAGGTGCCCTTTTGTTGAGGCAACTTTTTTTTAAAAAATTATTATTTTATTTTTTTTAATGTGTGTGTGCGTGCGGAGTCCTGTCTGTGCCCCTCAACAATAATATTTAACTATTAATCACATTTTGCTAAATAAAAGGATCTGGCTTCCATCAGTCACATGATCACATTTAACCAATGATCGCCCTTGACGGCAGAACGCGCTGGTTACGAGCCGGGAACGAGCTCACAAAGAGCACGCGCATTTTTAGCGGTCCGGAGCTGTAGGAGAAACACAAGTTAACTCAGAGACACAGACTGATGCGACACAACCAGTAAGTAGGTGTACAGCGCACACTGTAGTGTGTAGCACACAGGAGTATCAGCTTATTACGTACACGTTGGTAAGCTGTCTTGTTGCTACTGACGAACTGAAACAAACGAGCGTGCTGTGTGTGCAACAGCGCGACAAACATTACCTGTCCTTTTATTAACTGCACAGGTAGTGCTGGTCACAGCTGCTGGCTACCTGTGTAAGGCTGTCATGGGTCTGTAGCTCTGTCACCGTTTTAGGGAACATATTTAGTTTTAAAGTAAGTTTCCGGGCTTTTCCTGCCTTTCTGGAGGGATTATATTTCACTAAAAAACGATCTAATATGCATGTCCACATAATTATGCATTATTATAATTATAATATATTAAAAACACACGCTGTATTTTAAAGAACATACATTAAGAAGCAGATTATATTAGATTTATATTTTAAATAAGACAAAAGTTGGATGTTACAGCAGTAAAATGATTGTATCTCTACAGTTTAAAAATGTAATAAGCTTTGCCTCTGCACAGAGTGGATAGTGAAACAAATGGAATCATCATAAATACATTATTTCATATTTATTACTTCCCCCTCCTCTTTGCTTTATTATTGTAGCTCTAGTAATAAATAATAATGTAAGGATTCTGGATCAGCACCATGATGCCCATAGTATATACAGTATTCTGAAGAAGGTCTAAAATGTCACTGTGTGTGCGTGCATGTGTGTGTTTTATTTAGATGGATTTTTAAAAAAAATATTACTCATGATATAACATTGTGCAGACATGGCTGGTAAGGACATGAGGAGGAAACAGCAGGAGCTGTGTGAGGCTACTAAAGGCAGGGCTATAACATTTTTCTGTCATCATTTTATTATAGATTAAGTGCAAGAGTTGTTAGGTGTGGATAATTAGATTATAGTTTATTGCAATAGCAAGTTGTGCCTTGTTCTCACATAGCAAGTGCAGAGTGATATATGAAATGATGGGATGGAAGGAAGAAGAGAAGCAAAGAGTGATTCACAGGCAGAACCTAAATTATTTCTCACAGTTTTTTGTTGCCTTATGGTTCCAAGCGCTGTCACCAATCTTTGCACTTTGTTATTATCTCATGACACTTGTTTAATCAGCTACCATCTCTCCTGTGGACTTTTTACTGTCTACAGTCTCAGACCAACACAGCCCTGCCCTCATAGCTGGACTGGCCATCGGGCATACCGGGCATTTGCCCGGTGGGCCGCTGGCGATTTTTTGGTTTTTTTTGGGGAAGGGTATAAACAATGAAAGGTGTTGGATTGGCCAATTGGTCATGATCGACTCTGGGCTGGACCAATTACAGCCGAGGAGGTCGGATGCACCCTCCCCCTTGTTTAGCAATCTTATAGACGAACTAAAGAAAATGGAGAACAAAAAAAGGAAAGGAGGTGCCGAAAAAATTAGGGCCAAAAAGAAACAAGCCCTTCAGGCAGACGCTGCCAAATGTGTGAAAATTACTGAATTGTTTGGTGGTAGCTATGGCATAGCTTCCATAGATTTAGCAAGATCAGCAAGTGGTGGAGGCCAGCAGGTGGATGAAGGAAAGGGGAGGCAAGAGAGAGAGCTGGAAGAGCAAGAGAGAGAGCTGGAAGAGCAAGAGAGAGAGCTGGAAGAGCAAGAGAGAGAGATGGAAGAGCAGGAGAGAGAGATGGAAGAGCAAGAGAGAGAGATGGAAGAGCAAGAGAGAGAGCTGGAAGAGCAGGAGAGAGAGATGGAAGAGCAGGAGAGAGAGCTGGAAGAGCAGGAGAGAGAGATGGAAGAGCAGGAGAGAGAGATGGAAGAGCAGGGGAGAGAGATGGAGCAAGAGAGATGGAAGAGTAAGAGAGAGAGATGGAAGAGTAAGAGAGAGAGATGGAAGAGTAAGAGAGAGAGATGGAAGAGCAAGAGAGAGAGCTGGAAGAGCAAGAGAGAGAGCTGGAAGAGCAGGAGAGAGAGATGGAAGAGCAGGAGAGAGAGATGGAAGAGCAGGGGAGAGAGATGGAGCAAGAGAGATGGAAGAGTAAGAGAGAGAGATGGAAGAGCAAGAGAGATGGAAGAGTAAGAGAGAGAGCTGGAAGAGCAAGAGAGAGAGCTGGAAGAGCAGGAGAGAGAGATGGAAGAGCAGGAGAGAGAGATGGAAGAGCAGGAGAGAGAGATGGAAGAGCAGGGGAGAGAGATGGAGCAAGAGAGATGGAAGAGTAAGAGAGAGAGATGGAAGAGTAAGAGAGAGAGATGGAAGAGTAAGAGAGAGAGATGGAAGAGCAAGAGAGAGAGATGGAAGAGCAGGAGAGAGAGATGGAAGAGCAAGAGAGAGAGATGGAAGAGCAGGGGAGAGAGATGGAAGAGCAAGAGAGAGAGATGGAAGAGCAGGAGAGAGAGATGGAAGAGCAAGAGAGAGAGATGGAAGAGCAGGGGAGAGAGATGGAAGAGCAGGAGAGAGAGAGCCAGGGCATCGATTACTTTGCTCGCCCTGAACCTGCCATATTACAGGCCTTCTTAGATTACCACCCACAGCAGAACAGTAGCAGTGCAGTTGTGATGAGGGTGTTCAGCTGTAAAGATGGCACCAACAGGAAGTGGCTTACTTATTGCAAAGAACGCCATTTATTGTTCTGCTTTGTGTGTCTGGCATTTGCAAGGCTGACTGACACCAGCACATTTATAACAGGCATGAGTGACTGGCGACATATACATCTGCGCACAGAGGAGCATGAAAAGAGCACTACACACCAGACCTGTGCTGAAGCTTTTTTCTTAAGGTGCTCAAAAGGCAACATCAGGAGCTTGTTTGCTGGCAGTCAGTTGTCAGCTCACAGAGCACAAGTGAAAAAGAGACGGCAAGTTTTAGAGCGTATAGTGGATGTGATCAAAGTACTTGGGAAGAGGGGACTCAGCTATAGGCATGTGGAGAATGAGGCTGCATACACTTTAGGTGATAACACCATCGATCATGGTAACTTTCTGGAACTGATTGTGTTATTAGGCAAGTATGATATGTGCCTTGGAGAACATTTGAATGACTGCATTGAAAAAAGCAAGAAGTTGCATCAGACCAGTGGATCAAGAGGTAGAGGATCTCTCATCACCCTACTCTCCAAAACAACTGTCAACTCAGTGATTGATGCACTTGGCCATCTCCTTCAAGAGAGCATCGCCAGTGATGTCCAGAAAGCTGGGATGTTTTCTGTTCAGCTAGACACAACCCAAGACATCACAGGTTATGATCAGTGTTCAGTAATCATCAGGTATGTTACTGAGTCTGTGCAGGAGAGGCTTGTCTCCATAGTGAGGTGCGAAGCATCCACGGGGCAGTACTTTGTAAACTTGCTTTCCGGAGTTTTAGAGCATCTGAATCTAGACAAGGCCATGTGCATTGGGAATGCATTGCATGCCGGGAACTCCTGGCAAAACAATCCAAGTACCGCATCAAATACAAGCATTTGCAATTGCAGCACCGCAAAACGTTCATTCTCCGGTTCCAATACCTTCTTGTCTTTTCTTTGCCGCACAAAAAAGGTATGTACAAAACGACGGAGAACAATGCCGGTCCGTACAAAGACAGACTCGATGAAAAGACAAAGAAAAGATACGAGGAAAAATCAAAGGAGTGAAAGGGTCAGACCCTTACGAGCACACAGAGGGACAAAAGACGTTAGCGTGCTGCCCAACTTTCACCACGCTCAGATTTATAATTATACGGTTCTTGGAGTGAGTGCATACACTCATGAAGTTTAGTAACTTCAGGTCACTGCAACAAGCCCAGGTACAGTTTACCGACGGATGGGTAGAGGACCTTGAAATGCACCGAAAGACCATCGTACGAACAAAGGTAAGTTTACCTTTGTTCGTCTCACAAATCGTCGTCATAAATACACATTCGTTAACCGTGTATTAATATAACCTTTGAGCTCAACGGTAATTAATTAGTAGTGGAAAAATAATTGTAATATTTCAGCCATTTCTGCTGTCCAACTACTTCTTACAAAATACATTTTTAATGTTAATTAGATTTTTTTTACGGCAGAAATAAAGGTTATATAAAAGTCACTGCCACAGACTGATTGCGGCTTCTACCTTGTTACACTAATGTTGTTTGTAGCTCAGTATGACTTTGTGTCATCCATGAGGGATGCATTTGACATATGTTTCACATATTATAGCCCAACAAGTTATTTATAGCAATTTAAATACGAGCAATCAGTTTCTTTGCAAATACCGGAAATCAGTTTTTGGCAGACAATCACTTTTTGGCACAACACCGGCTATTGCAGTTAATAATACAGCAGCTTCTTGCCATTTTTTGTGTTTCTTTTTATCGCTGTGTAACTGAGTTCAATTGAAAGCCTGCAAGTACCTCTTGCCAAAAGTTCCCAGAATCCTTTGCGGTTTTATCCATGAATGACGTCACATTTTTGGTGGGTTGGTCTCCAGTCAAAATGCCCGGGCCGATTTTTTGTCCCAGTCCAGCCCTGCCTGCCCTCCAGCACTATCCACAGCAACCCCTCAACAGCAACATTGTACCCATCAGGTAAAGCATCGGCTACGTTTGCTTTGCCTTGTTGCCCATATTAGATTCTTGATGAAAGTGTGTTGTTGTTATTCAACCTGGTTCAATGTGCCCCTTTTTAACTTTGAGCACCCGCCCCTTTAAACCTCTCTGCACAGCCCTGCCTAACAGACCTACACCTTAGTTCACAGATTCACTTTGTCTAAGGTTGATTTCTGGGATTTCACACAACCCAGGATTCAGATCGTGAATCCATGATGGGCTTGGATTTACATCATTATCAATGAAATGTGCTCTACTTGGAAGCAGCCGGCCCCGCCCCTTTTGACGGGTTGTGTGAGACTTTAAATCATCAAACTGTAAATTATAAATTTAAATTGTTATTGATCCTTTACCCCGAGTCCTAAAGTGTAGATTTATTTTCTTACTCTTCTTATATTTGTTGTTTGTTTACTTGCACCGCTGTAACTGCAGCCTCGTCGTCTCGTCTCTCTATATGCTGGACTGTCTGTAGCGGAGATGACAATAAAGTTTACTTTGACTTCAGCAGCGCGCAGGCGCACCGAGGGCTCTCGCGCTCACTTTATAGAATTTAGAAAAAACATGGGTGCAGATTATAAGTCTGTATCATAATATCTGTTTGTTGTTTTTATTTTGTTTTGCGAGTTGGTTATTAGATGCCGCTCCAGCCAGCCAGAGACTCCCCGCCGCCCCGCCCTCTCCTCCCTGTGCCGCCAGCAGCAGGCGCACCTCGCAAACGGAGGGCGCCCTTACTCCCAGCAAATGGCTGATAGAAAACCGATCGGTGCCTACGAATTTCCCAATATGCGCTGGCATGACGTCGGGGAAGCATGGGTACGACCGATTATTTTATTTTTTTCTTGCCCGTGATGCCCCCCCCCACCACGATGCATTCTATTGGTTTGCACACTTACACACACCCAGCTGTGGTTTCCTGTTTTGCTGGACTCTGGAGAGCCCCGCCTTTAACGCTCTTCTCTCACAGAGAGCAACAGAAAACTTGGAAAAACTCCAGATTGACTGAACTCAGTTCAAAGTTACCTTGACACCTTTAGATGTGAGACGTAGTGATGGTCCGCTTGAAGCTGACGCTCCGGTGCGTGTGTCAGAAAGATCAACGCGCTGCTTCAGAAGCACCGTGTCGAGGCTTGATTCGTTTGGCCAGAGTCACGTGATCAGTGACGTCTGAAGCTTCGTTTAGAACGTACCTTTTTTTAAATCGAACTTTATTGAAACACAATGAGTATACAACATACAAACAGATGAAGTTTACAAAAGAACAGAACATGAACATACAGAACCAGGAGTAAAAAAATGATGATATGAGTAGGCGAAAAAAATCAACATATAAATATTGTTCTGAGAGGCTTTTTGTTGGTTGAGTCTGAAATTGATTGTATGTACAATTCATATCCTTATAAAAAGGCAGAAATATGGTGTTTTATTAATAAACTTACATTCATGGATATAAAATAGCTAAAAGTATTAACAAATTTTTTATAAAAAACATTTATCATTCTTCCTGGGGAACTTAAAGAAACAGAATAAAACATTTTCCATCGTAAAGAAAACTCCCTTAAAATATGGACAATAACAAAACTGCTAAATTCTTCCAGAATCTCTGTGTAGAGGAACCAAAAGAGATGTGCCACAGTTTCTGGATGATCCCCACAGAAAGTTCAATTAGTATTTATGTCTCTTTTAAATGTTACCATATAGTGACTGGCTGGGTCACATTTATGAAGAATTTTATATGAGATTTCCTTCACCTTGTTCACAATTAGATATTTATGGGATCATCCAGACTGTCTTCCAGGTGATATCTGGAACATGTCGGTTCCAGTAAGATATTCTATATATGGGAGAGACATGATATCTTCTTGGAATAAACTACGTATTCTCTTATTGCTGTTACCAAGTTCCTGTGAAAAGCAGATTTTTCCCACTGCTGACTCAGCTGGATCAGGGAGAGTGACTGAGGCAGATATTGAGCTGTCAGTGTTTTTATATAACATTAAAGTCCCTGAGGGTATGGCACCAAGCACCACTGAGAATTCCCCAACACTGACGGGAAAATTATATAGTGTAAGGAATTCATTGTAAGTAAGTAGTACTCCCTCGTTAAATTTTAAAACTTAGTAGCGGCCGCCATTGTTGGCAGCTGAAATTTGGCTGGGCCGCGCTATGAATTCTGGGATATGGTGGGCCACGAAGGACACACCCGACCCATCCTTCAAACTCGGGGGAATGAAGGACGCATTTGAAGGAGTCGAGGAATCGGGACAGCCTTCGTCGCCTGGCTGTGACGTCATCGGCCTTCAAATGCGGCCTCCGGAGGATGCAGCCGACGTTTTGGGACACAGCTTGTGTGTCTTTGTTGGTCATGTGACCTCCCAGGGACTACACATGGAAACGAGCAGTTTAGCTCAAATCTGGCAGGTTTCCATCGTCTGTTTTTGTCCTGATGTCCATGAACATGAACACTGTCCCTGTCAAACACGTCCAGATAATCTGATCCAGTGTTGTTCTTCTTCTGTGGTGTTTGTGATGGAGCTGCTGATCCTGATGTCCTCCACCAAGGGGGCAGCAAATTCAGCTGACTGTCATCATTTATTAAAAAGATGTAACAATGTGACATAATGCAATATAATAGTGTCAGTTACACATTGTGGGTTGCACTGTGGCCAGAATGGACATTACCTCCTGCCTAATGGAAGCTGTCAGCCATCCTGCAACCATGAATTAGATAAGCAGAAGTGAAGGGATTGTTAACAACAATTTAATAATAAAATGTAATGTGATAGTTGCACTTTATTAGCTCCCCACAATCGTATGAATAATAACCATGAATGCACTGCATGCTCATAGCAAGTTCTTTAGGTTTAAAGTGAGATCCTGCTTTAAAGGGCGCTTCATCTGCTGGGAATGACATGTTTCTTCTAGTATGTAAGGCTCAGCCCATCTTACTGGGACTTACTTTTGTAGATCCACATGCTCTAAACCTGCTGCTCCATGATTGGTGCAGAAGCTTTAAGCTACTATTAACAAATAATGACCATGGACTTAGTTGTTACTACAATAACTTATCATTGAGCAACTTTTAATTTTACTTGTAAAACTATGCAAGTAGAATTGAATGGGGCACAGTGAGCTGAGCACAGGCCCACTCTGTGACACTCAGAGGTTTGTGGATATCATACTGAGAGTATTGGACACAGTGCAGCCAGCTTGCAGCCACTTTCCCACCACTTTAGCACAATGTTTACATGAGACTCAGCCACACTAATGTTCCTGGGCAGACATGTGGTGCAGCATGGCTGATGGCACTGTACCTGCAGCTGTCATGGACAAGAACCACTCAATACCTCACCCAAGCCAAGCCTGTGCTGATGTTGTGATCTGAGACCGAGACACTAACCCAGGATCATGATATGATGTTGTGAGAGTTTCACTAAGAATTAGCTCTGATTACAAGATTTCAATCTATGGTAACTCTAATTTGTATTTACTTCAGTTTGTTCATCTTGGAGCTGTGTGCAGCTGAGGACAGTCTTATTATTACCAGGTGAGGATATGTAACAGCCACAGTCTGTAGAGATGATGTCACCATGGAGTGGTGATGTCACTGGAGCTGCCAATATGTGCTCCAGCCAAAGCTACACCAGAGGGTTGTGCTGTGTAACAGGTTGGTGCAGGTGGTGTTATCTACATTTGAACATTAGGCAACAGTCTCATGAAGACACTTTCTATTGTTCACTAAAGACCAACAATAACAGAGACAAAGGGAGAGCAGCAGAACTAGTGCTAACAATTAGCACTGCTAGCCTGCCCACCAACACCAGCTAATGTTCTAAAAACGATGATCAATGATTTTGCTGTAACGGCTCCAGCTGTCTGTGTCAGGGACACGTTGGAGATGAAGTGAGTGATCCAGTGACAAAGGTTTGGAAAGCTGCAGTCAGCTGAGACTAAAGGAGTCACCTGACCGAGAGACCAAATGTTTCACTGAGAACGTCCAGATGAACAGAATCAACCTTTGGGATAATCTGTTCCACACATCCATGTTTCACTTACTGCATTATATTTCCTCATTGCTGTGCACACAGGCCTGTGGCTTATAACCAACTCCAAGTTCAGACTCAGAGGCTGCTGAAGCTGTTTTCTGGAACAGAGACGTGTTGGATATAAAACCAACTCTTCTTTATGTGTCAGCACTGAGGAAAGGAGCAGCTTCGTTTCTAAGTGTATGAAGGACTGTAGCAGTGTGTGTGTGAGCTTTATTTCACAGACAGAACCATGTCAAAAACACAACTTCAGGTAAAAACAATACAAAATCAAAGAGTCTGATCAGAAGGATTAAACAGAGGAGTGTGGGACTGTTTTTAACAGACAGCAGGTTAAGCCAGGCTGGAGGAGTAAACTGAGCCTCGGTGTGAGCAGCAGTGTGTTTGACAGGAAGCTGAGATAAACAGTCTGGAGCCCATTTAGTGCTTCATATGAAAGTGTGAGGATTTGAAAGCAAATCTAAAATCAAGCAGGAGTCAGTGTGAGAATGATTTGTGCTTTTCCTCAGTCAGATGCTGGGAGTTTCAGTTCATCCATGTTCAGCGTGCTGTGCTTTGTGTAACAGGAGAATATGACAGTATAAATCAAGTCTTCATGTCACTGAAAGCCTCCACAGTCTGCTATGGAGGTGCATCAGTTTGGATTTACAAGAAGAACATTTCTTAAACCTGCCACAAGATGGCGCTCCAACAGAAGGGATGTCCACAGTGTAACACAGACACACACATACTGTGTGAATGTGTGAGTGAATGGGCTTTCAACACAAGGCTTCTGCTGCTACCTTTAATTACATAATTAGCTAACAAGAACAAACTGTTAATTACCACCAAAGAACGGCTCCAGATTTTAGCTGCTGACCATTTTGTGAAACGTTGATTACATCAGCTTATTGTTGATTTTTCAACCTTAATATCAGCTGCTTTAAAGGAGCCTCGTTCTCTGGCAGTAACACTTTTCTTCACTAGATGCAGTGCAGGCACAGTCTGTGTTTCTAAACTACACACTAATGTTCATTGTTGTGCAGCTAAATCCTCCCTCTGGATGGGAAGAATCCCTGTCAGGCTTCAAACACCTGGCTTGGTGTTCTGGAGCTAATGTGTCACCTGTGAGGACTCTGAGATGAACACACAGCAGACACTTCAGTTCTCCGTCTGTGTATCCTCAGTTTCCCAGCATGCCTTGGCTGTGGTGGTGGAGGTGAATGAGGGGGAACATGCTGCTCTGTCAGCACTCAGGTTTCATACCTGGTGATCTCAGAGGACAAAGCGGCGTTACAGCAGCGCACGTTGATGAGACCTGATGCTCTGAACAGTTCAGACTTCAGCCTCACTCTGAGAAAACAAACGACTGACTGTCAGCAGCAACTACACCTGCTCCATCAGTGACGGAGAGAAGAACTGAGACTGAGAGACATACAGCTGCAGGTCAAAGGTCAGAAACGCCCGCTCTTTGTACGGGTCAGGAGTTAGTACTGCAGAGGTCAGAGGTCAGCTTGCTGACAAACCATTTGAAACAGTTTGGAGCTAAAAGCACAACAGCAGAGGAAAGAAGAGACACTGCAGAGATGATGCAAAATATTGTGTTTTGTTCTCAGCTGTCAAAAAGTGTAACACACGTGTTCCAGCACAGCCTTTGTGTACTTTCACTTCTCCATACTGTCCATTGGAAATCCTGTTTGTTACTTTTTGATTTCAGTCCATGTGTCCAAAGCAAACTTCTGTCCCACACTTTCTCTGCTGACTCTTCACCGATGCTCAGATGATCTCAGATGATTTCACCAGAACTCATCAAAATTCGGGCTCCACAGAAACCCAGACGTCACTAAACAAGCGTAACAAGCAAAGTGAAAACTGGTCGTTCAGCTTTATTGACCAAAGATAAGCTCACATGTCACCTCATGACACAGACACTTATTTCCACAGCATGCACGAGGACTGACAATAAGTGTCTATAAAGCCACTTCTATCTGCCACACCTGTGCTTCTGTCATGGTTGCTCTCCTCTCACTCTGTCATTTATCCACAGTCTGCCTCCCTCTGCTCCGTCAGCTGACGTCCTCTCTACACCACCTGCTGTGTTTTATCCTGCAAAAACACATTTAAGAAGCGTTGCACCGAGTAACGGGAGGAACTGCTATAAAATCCATTTAAAGGAGGTGGTGCTGAGTGCTGTGACTGGGGTCCCACCACTGACATCACGGGTGGAGGACATGTTGGAAAACTGCTACAAAGTGCTGTGCAGCCAGCAGAGCTTACAGTCTGTCCTGTGTGTCATACAGGCTCTCACACTTAGTGTTTCTGTGACACATTGAAGAGAAGTTTGTGTTGTTCACAGTTGTGCTTGTACTGAGTGACAGCTGACATGACCTAACAGGAATAATGTGTCTGTGCTGAATGAGAAGTAACACACAATGAAGTCTTGATGCATCTCAATCATCCAGGAAAGTGAGTCTGTTGCTTCTGTTCATCTGGACGCAGCGTTTTGTGGGAGAAACGTGTCGTCATCATCAGGTGACGTCTTCAGTCTCAGCTGCAGGTTTCAGTCTTACAAACAGGACATTTGCATAAAGACTGAAAGCAGCTGCAGGAACGATGGGCTGGGAGCTCCGTTCCTTCATCTTAATTATGCAGATTCTCAGGACCATTGATCAACAACCACTGATCCATGTCCATGAGTCCCATTCACAGAGATGTGGGAATGGCTGCAGTCACAGCATGTAAGATGGAAATAAATGAGAAGTATTTAGCTGAAGTGGATTTGATTTATGTTACTTCTTTTTTAACTTGTAGTTCTACATTGGAAGATTATTGTGATATTGAAATATAAAAATACATTTATATTCTATTATTTTCTCAAAATAAGCGTCACACTCGTGGAAGCCGGTGTAGCCGCCGAAACGCCTGCATTTATGGAGACTTTCAGCCCCAGGTAGGCCAGTTATGGATCTTCGGATCCACATTATGTCAGCAGCTGTTCTCCACCGTGAACTGTGTTCAAACAAACACGCTCACGCCTCACAGACGACAGCTTACAGTCCTGTAGAGATAAAGTGACTTCGTACAGCCCCGTCTTCAGTCTTGTGGAGATGATCTTGACGCTTTGGTGGATGTTACTAGCTCCTGTGCAGTATTTTGTAAAGACATGATTATACCCCGTAAGCGCGTTAAAATGTACGCTAACAATAAGCCATGGGTCACTAAAAGTGTCAAATCCTGTTTAAGGAAAAAGAGACAGGCCTTTAAAGAGGGGCTGTTACCGATTTTCAGACAGCTACCAAGGAAATGAAAATCGAGATCTTGAAAGCAAAAGAGACAAAAACCTTCTTGAAAGCAAATTTGCTGCAAAAACTTTTGGGTCTGCCTGGACTTGTATGAAAACCATATCAGGGTTTCAAAATCCCCAGAGCAGCAGTCAGGTCATTTTAGATGTTTTAATTCAGACAGAGATTTTCAAATGCTTTAAACATGTTTTATGCTCGTTTTAGTTCTTCTGATTTCAGCGAGGATATTTGGGAACTGAAACAGAAACTGAGAGATACTCAGCACTTTATCATTGAACTCAGCGATGTTAAAAAGGCCTTTCATACAGTCAATGTGAACAAGAGCCAGGTCCTGATAATATTAGTGGCCGCCTAATTAAATCTTGTGCTGATGAACTCAGGCCTATATTTCAGGTTATTTTTAACAAATCCTTGCAAACACAACATGTGCCCTCTCTTTGCAAAGAAGCAGTCGTGGTTCCTGTCCCTAAATCTAAACGACTTCAGGCCTGTTGCCTCACTTCAGTTGTCATGAAAGTCTTTGAAAAAATCCTCAGAAATGTGATTATGAAGAGACTGAAGGTCAGCTGGATCCAATGCAGTTTGCATACAGGCCCAACAGAGGAGTGGAGGACGCACTTTTGACTTTACTAAATCTGATTCTTAAACATGTAGAGAGTAAAGGGACTTTTGCAAGACTTCTTTTCATTGATTTTTCTTCAGCTTTTAATACAACACAGCCCCATATTTTAATTAAAAGACTTTTAGAACAGTTTGAAATCAGGAAAAACCTGGTGGGCTGGATTTTAGATTTTCTAACTGACAGGTCACAAAGAGTGAGAATAAATGGGGTTCTGTCTGACCCAGTGTTCTCCTCCACAGGTTCTCCTCAAGGCTGCGTCCTATCGCCCTTATTATTCACTCTCTATACAAACATGTGTCAGGGCAGACATGAAAACAGGGTCATTATTAAATATGCAGATGACTCTGTTATTGTCAGCTTACTGAAAGAGGGTGAAACTAACCACGGCCCAGTCATTGATGACTTTGTTCAGTGGTGGGAGGAGTCTTATCTCCAGCTGAACATATCTAAAACAAAAGACATGGTTGTTGATTTTAGGAAACAACAAAATGGGCACGGAGTCACTTTAATTAAAGGTCAGAAAATAGAGCAAGTACAATCATATAAATATCTTGGGACCATAATCAATGAAAAACTGAACTTTGATCAAAATTGCAAATCAGTTTGTAAAAAGGGTCACCAGCACCTTTATTGCCTTAGGAAACTTGTTCATTTCCACATTGACCAAAACATTTTAACTTTGTTTTATCGTTCTTTTATTGAGTCTGTTTTATCCTTTTGTTTGGTGGCATGGTTCGGTCAGACCTCTGTCACAGAGAAAAACTCTCTGAATCAGATAGTGAGATGGTCCAGCCGTCTGATAGGTGAGCCACAGTCTTGTTTAGCCTCCCTGTACTCTGAGCAGGTACAGAGGATGGCTTTATCAATCCTTAAAAATGGTTCCCATCCTCTAAGGGGTGAATTTCAGCTTCTTCCCTCAGGACGGAGGTTTCTATTTCCGAGATGCAGGACAAAGCGTTATAAAAATAGCTTTGTCCCTGTTGCTGTCACTGAATTAAATAAGAACTGTTTTTGATTCGAAATATTAAAGTATGTGTCACAGTGAGTTTTATATATTTACTAGGTATGTGTGTTTTTAAAGGGATGTCAAATGCTGTCATTTGTCTGTAAAGCAAATTTACCTTGCCTTTGGGTATAAATAAAGTTACCTTACCTGCAGACGCTGTGCGCAGAGGTTCAGGAGCAGAAGTCCCGTTGTAAACATATCACGGCAGACCCGACGATGTTTGCATGAACGCGCTTTTTTTAAAAGTCAGGTCAAGGCTCCAAAAGCCCAAAGGCGATATAACAGTTTGTGTTTGCTACATGGATCATTGTAGTTCAGCTTTCCTTTGTTATATTTCTTTAAGAGCTCAAAATGTGTTCATTACATAAATCAAATGTAATTTTCTCTGTAGCACTTCATGGATTTCATAAGCAACACACTGTAGTTGTTCACACAAAGCATAAAGGTAAAAACAATATACACAGTGTTATCTTCATTTTAGATGTCACAAAGTATTTGCAGCTCCCAGTGTTTTCCCGAACCCTGACCCTTTGCGTGGAAACCGGGTCCAAAAGTCTCTTTGGGTGTTAAAGGTTGCTGACCCCTGCACTAGGCCCAACTGACACATATATTTGATTCCAAATACAAAAAATAATGTGTAACCTGCTGGAAGAATGTAGGAGGTTGAGACAGGATCTCAACACTTGGTGTCTGCAACAAAAGACAACAATATGTGGGGCGATCGTGGCTCAAGAGTTGGCAGCTCGTCTTGTAATCGGAAGGTTGCCGGTTCGAGCCCCGGCTCGGACAGTCTCGGTCGTTGTGTCCTTGGGCAAAAAAGCACTTTGGGGTCCTTAGGGACGAGTAAAGCGCTCTACAAATACAGGCCATGTAATGGCAGAAACATTCTCTAGTGTAAATCCTGACTAGTTCATTAACTACAGATCAGTTTCAGTGAACATTATTCACAGAGGGATCTGAGTTCCTTATACCAGACTCTACAGAAACTGTAACACTGTACAGCTCTGCGACTCAACAATATGACAACAATGTAACACACACTAGAATCATCAAATAAAGCCCCACTAACCACTAGAACTAGAACTAACTAACTAGCACTGGACACTTGCATATTAGAGATTTCTACCACCATAGGAGGCGAGATATCATCCTTGAACCAGAGCATCCAGCCCTCAATTTCGGACATAAAAAGCGACGTGGCCAGGCATGATAACACTTTGACTGAACTGCAGGACTGTGCCTCGAACCACTCTGACACCATCGCCACTCTCCAGGCCACTGTGGAGCGTTTGTCTGCGGAGGTAAAGAAGCTAGATGAGAGATGTGGAGCTCTTGAGGCACTCCAGGAGGAATCATTTAAGAACTGCAGGAATACCAGAAGGCACAGAGGGACCCAAGATGACTGAGTTGGTTCACACCTGTTGGCGGAGGCGCTATCTCTCGAGGAGAAGCCACTCATCGATCGAGCACATAGAGTGAATCGCCAGCGTCCCAAACAAAGTCATCTTCCTCATCATCTTGAGATTGCACTACTACCACATTGGTGAGGAAATTCTGCTGAAAGCTGCAGAGAACAAGAACCTGATGTATAAGGGTTTTTAAAATAAACATCCTCCCAGATTTCCCTCCCTCTGTTGGAAACGCAGAGCCGCATTTGCAAATATGAGAGGAAGACTACGTGGGATGACCGGCGTCAGGTACAGACTGCTATACCCTGCAAAGCTGTTAGTGACCCATGGTGATGTGAGGAAAAGCTTTACCCATCCCAAAGAGACCGTAGACTACGCGGAGAAGCACCTCTCCCACCCACCTTCAAATGTATTAAAAGCAAGGATATATCTATATGTCTAACGCTGACACAGCACTGTGTTTCTTCTTTTCCCTTTATATTCCATGTAAAGGTGAATATGGAGCGTTTATGGAGCTCGTTTATTGACCAGCTGTCAGTTAGAAGGTAAGAGTTGCTAGGTTAACAGAGGTTAGCAGTAACAGTACGGGGAAGTATATTGTGTTGTTCTTTTGTTGGTTTTTATTTTATCGTACTTTACTTTGTTATTTTGATTTTACCTGTTGTGAGTGCTTCCCGTAATTCTCCTTTTTCTTGCGCCGCTGCGGCCAGAGTTCACAACATTACATATTTTTGTATCTATAAACAGGAAGCTGACACTCTCCAGACTTTATCAAAGGTGTGAGCGTCACAGCAGAGGCCTTTGTGTCAACGTAGCTGAAGACAAAACACAGAAACACATGAAGGAGATTTTCCTGGCCTGGATTTTATACAAATATTCTGCAGTACATCAAAAATGAAAGAAAACCATTAGTCAACATATGAACATCACCTCTGAAGTTACAGAGCTTTGATTGGAGACACAGCTGAGCGTTTTGCATTTTGTATAATTAATTACATAATTAATTATGTAACCATAATTAAATGGTTACATCATCTTTAAAGTCCCCAGAGATCAGGAAAAGGGCCTGAGGGTGCTGTGTTTGGAGTCTGCTGGTTACAGTGTGCAGGACCTCACAGGCTGCTGCAGCGTTAGCAGAGGGCGGGACATACACAGCTATCATAATCACGTGTGTAAACTCTCGTGGTAGATAGTACGGTCTCATGCTAACCGCTAGCAGCTCAATGTCCTTACAGCATAGCGTCTCTTTGATAGAGAAATGCCCAGAGTTACACCATCTATCGTTCACAAACACAGCCAGACCCCCTCCTCCCTTCTTACCACTCTCCGCTGTTCTGTCATAAGAGGCTCAGCAGCTAAAGCAGCACACCTGGGTCTCCCAGCCTATTAAAAGCAGCCCTTTGCTTCACCTGCTTCACTAAACATTATTATTTTAAGCAGAGTGGTGTGATTTATGTAGGCATTGCTGTGTGACAGGATGACTTTTCTTGCACACCCACCAAATGAGGGCGCACATGCTTCCACGCCCACTGGTGACTGCACACATCCTTTCAAGGAAGCATTTCATTCATCCCTAACAAATGGAAGAAAACACTGTGCAGCGTGTTCAGGTTTGAACGTGGCCCTGGCCTCTCTCTGCATCCACCTGGCACATGCAACACACATCCACTCCCTGCTGAGCTGCTTGTATTTGATGTGTTGAAGTTTTGGTAAAGTTTGAATAAATTCCACTTTATTTATAGGAACATTTCATCTGTGGACTCCTGCTTCCCCTCTCCTTGAGCCAGTTTGTGACGGGAACATGACATAAGAAAAGTAATTTATCCCTTTTTGATTCTGTGTATCTGGCGCTCATCCAGTGAGTTCACACTTGGCAGAAACAGACTGAATTTGTCTGGAGAACTTTGGCTTCAGCCAAGTTAGATAAACACACTGTGTCTCTGTCAAAACAGCAGTGTAGTTGTGGCACCCCTGTGAGGGAATGACCACATTAATATTATTTTGTGTAAAACACTCATGTAACGGGACATTTTTCATTGCTATATGTATTTATTTTCAGTTTCTTTAAGAGGATAGAAAATCCATGTAACAGGGATTCATTTTATGTTAGAAAGCAGTGAGGACGGAACTTTGGTGCTTGCTCCGGGGTTTCGGGGAGCAGTAAGTGGAGCCCACCTTCCGCTGCTTCCTCAGACACGTTCTGGAGGAAAGCAGAGACGCATCGTGTCTTCCTTACTCTGCTCTTCACCTGCTTTTACAGGTCGGTACACGGTGCTCGCACCGAAAATGTTGTTTATTGTCACCATGGTTACCCACGTTAATGTGAATGGGAGAGTTAAGGCGGTCCGCCAAAGTTATTTATATGTAAACACGGGAGAAAACCAGAGGAGTGTCCCGCGCGACCGCACCGCGAGCCCGCTCGTTAGGTGGAGCGCTCGTGAAGCAGAGTCAGTGCGCTCCTATGCTCTGTGCAAACGTGTTGTAATGCTCCAATCAAATCAGTTCTGTGAGATGTGAATGTTAATAGTTCTGTTAAAGTGACTGAGTAGATTAGCTAGTGTAACACAAGCACTCTGAGCAACTCTGTGTAGCTAACAGAGGCATTCATGGGTTGATTCAACAAGCTGTGTTTCATGATGCACTAAATAGTGATTTTGCCAGTAAATTACTGGAGGGAACAAATGTAATGTATTTACCAATGCTGTTATTGAATAGAACTGTTTAGCCAGTAAGACACTGCAGAAGACAATGTGATGTGTTTATTGATATGATAAAAGGATGTAGCTGTTATGGAAAGAAGTGTGAACTTGAGAAACTGAACCAGTTAAAAAGAGTATATTTCACTGATGTTGTGAAATAAGTAAATGTAATTGATGTGAATGAGGAACCAGCTGAACAGTATATTGAAAGCTCATGTTTAGTGTTTTATAGCATTTATTTGTGTGAAATAAATCAGACTCAGACACGTTCTGGAGGAAAGCAGAGACGCATCGTGTCTTCCTTACTCTGCTCTTCACCTGCTTTTACAGGTAACATATTTGTCATCGAGGTCTTCATCCTTGGGACCCGTAACATAGTAACTTCTTCATTGTTATACTTCTATAGTTTTCCCATTTTGTGAGCTGTGGATGTGGAAAGTGTCTCAGTGACACATCCACATGAAAACGGCGTTACCTTCGTTCATTTGCACGTCAAATGAACGAGCTGTTTGGACTTTAACGTCACAGCTGATGCTTCGATACTCGAACTCAAGAGTTCAGCTTCCACTCAGAGGTACAAGTACACACAGCAAAGATAAACGTGTACACAAGGTTGAACCCACAAGTGCACAGCTCCAACCAGAGATGGGAAGTAATCCGATTACTTTTTTCAAGAAACGAGTAAAGTGAGGGATTACTATTGCAAAAAAGGTAATTAGATTACTGTTACTTTCCCGTAAGCACGCTGCGTTACTGCGTTACTAAAACCGCAGCTGTGTGCAGATGAACAATGGATAATCTATCGAGTGTGGAGAGAGTGTGAGCGTGCAGCGTTTAAAGCGTGGAAGCACTGACCTTACTTTGAGTTTGACTCTGTAAAAAGTGACAAAAACATTAGCATCCGCTGTTCACTGCGTGGGAAGACAACATGCTCACTCACTATGTGTTAATGGGCATGCTTATTTATAACTTTGATAAAATGTCATAAAAATAATTCCATGCCAGCTCACCATTGGTGATCAGGTAGTTTCTGTTCCAGTTCCAGTCCCATAAATCATGAAGCTTGCTGCCAGAAAAGCTTCAAATCTCCTTTGAAAGCTGTTTGTGGTCTTGATTGTGGGAGCTTCAGTTGTCTGACTCCAGCTGCCACACAGTGCTCACTGATATCATTTGCAAAAACCCCAGTGTGACAATATTTATCAGTGAAGCAGAAATCAGGAAGTGACGACTTTTCTTTGAACATTTGCTAAGGCTAAGCTGTGCTTTCTACCACAGTTGGGAATTTCCTGGTTTACAACAAATTATTGTGTCAACACCGCATAAGATTTCAAACTACAGGAAAATCACTGGAGTTATAAGAGGCAGACAACCACACACACACCACATGCATGCTGTTGCTATTTATTGTGGATTAACCTGTCAAGGGCAAGAACAAAAGAATTCTGCCTCAAATACAGGAAATCATAGCTTTCCTGTATTTCCTCCATTGTTGGCATGCTGGTTAGTGCTGTTGCTCCACAGTAAGAAGGTCCTGGGCTAAATTATCCATGAATGTAAACGGCTGTGTGTTTCTATCTGATAGACTGGTGAGCTGTCCAGGGTGTACCCTGCCTGGTAACCTATCACTTCAGGGTTATTTCCCAGCCCTGCTGCAACCAGGATAGAGATAGGAGGATGGTAGTTGTTGTAGACCCATTCAATTTCAATTGAAGGATTAAAATGTTCCAGGAGCTCAACTTACTCCATCTGAACATGTTTCAATCGTGTTTTATGAACACAACATGCAGGTTTACTGAATATGAAAAGGTTGTGTTGATTTAACTCAGTTGTTTAAGGTTCTGCCAAAGCAAAACCTTTGTGTGCAACCAGTGTCCACTATTGAATCAAGTAAATCCAACATGTTTTTGTCAGTGCAAAAGGAGTTACGGTGCCTGTATTCCTGCACAATATTGTCCCGGGAGGGAGGAAAACTTTCTGGTGAAGTTTTGGTTGATTTTTGGGTTTTGCTTGACACTAGGTTGATTTTATCAGTGAGGTTTGGATTGTTTTCTTTCTCTAAGAGAGAGAAAGATGGTTTTATGCTTGGACATGTTTGCAATGGGCCCCAGTATTGGAAACAGTGGCAAAGTGTTTTTCTCCATGATTATAATGGGCTTTGGAGAAATTCACTTATATGTGACATTGATCACATGAGAAGTCCTGAGCCTAAAAGGATTGCAGCGAGTCAATCCAGTCCAAAAACAAGGAGCTGTTTTCCTTTAAAATGATGACGTCATCCTGCTGGTGATGGAGGCTCGAATAGGCTGCGCGTGAGACTCCATTATCAGCAATATCTGGTATGAATGTGTGTGGATGTATGCATGTGACTGGACTGTGATGGACTGACGACTAAAAGTTTTACTGACTTGATACTGAGACAAAAACGGTGCCGACTTTAGGATTAGTGAATGTCCACAACAATTCACCCAGCCTGTAGAAGAAGGGTGGAGGTTTTGTCTTGCTTTGTTTGTGCAGGAGCAGAAGGATGACAGAGACTAAAGGGGGAGGCTGTAGCTTCACATGAGTGTGAGCTGCAGACTGAACCCTTTGGTTGCTAATGTTGAGTCACTGATGTTTGCATTAAGAAAATTGTGTTTTATTAGCTGTGTTTTAATTAAGGTATCACATTATATTGTTGGGAATGTTAAATGCTAAAGTGAAGAAAAGCTTTGATTTCACTCATGACTGAACATGTTATTATTAACCATAGCAGGCCACTGTAAAGAGTCAATTAACTGTTATAGAGGAAAAAAAGGCCAAAAACTCTGTTAATACCTATGAATAACAGGCAATGATAGACTTGTCACATTCAAAATAGAGATATGTAATAACAAACACGGGTCCGTGTCATTTAGGTTCTCCATTGAAATAGTCAATCATTTAGAAAAGTAGAATATATATATATATATATGTCTCAACGCTGTTTCTCAATAATATTAAAAACCTAAAAACTATTGTTGTGGAAGATAGAAGTCACTGTGACAGCCCTCTGACTGTGGAGGACGTTTGTAATCCTATTTCTGCACTTAAGGCCAACAAATCTCCCGGCACAGATGGTTTAACTGCAGAGTTTTATGAATCATTTTCTAATCTCCTGGCTCCGTTCTTACTGCAGCTTTTCATAGGAAGTGTAGAGAATAACATCCTCCCTCCTACTCTTACTCAGGGTCTCATAACACTTATTCCAAAGCCAAACAAAGACTTACTTCTTATTGATAATTGGAGACCCATCTGTCTGCTCAATGATGACTATGAGATTATGGCTTTAGTACTTGCTAACAGAATGAAAGAGTTCTTGGACACAATTATCGATGAGACACAATCAGGCTTTATGAGAAACAGACACCTTTCTAAGAACATGAGACTGGTTTTAGATCTACTTGATTACTCTGATTTGGTATCTGACTATAGCTTCATTCTCTTCCTGGATTTTTAAAAGGCTTTTGATACAATTGAACATCAATTTATTTTCCACTCTTTGGAAAAATTTGGCATTTTTCTGTAAAGCTATCAAAACCTTGTACACGAATGGCAATAGCTCAATTAAAATGATTAAGACTCCACCCCGAGATTTGACCTGTTATACAAGGAATCAGCACAGCTGATAAGGAGCTCATCATCAGCCAGCTAGCTGATGACACCACACTCTTCTTGAAGAATGCAAATCAAATCCGTCCAGCCCTTAGTGTTATTAGTGATTTCTCTGAGGCATCTGCTTTATGTCGAAATCTAAAAAAATGTGAATTACTAGCAATTAAAGGCTGCACTGCAAATGCTCTCTGTAACATTTCTGTTAAACAAGAAGTCACATATCCAGGACTGTTAATATCCAAAGACCAAAAGTCAAGATGCTCGTCAAACTTGTCAAACAGTGTTGGGGAATTCTCAATGGTGCTTGGTGCCATACCCTCAGGGACTTTAATGTTATATAAAAACACTGACAGCTCAATATCTGCCTCAGTCACTCTCCCTGATCCAGCTGAGTCAGCAGTGGGAAAAATCTGCTTTTCACAGGAACTTGGTAACAGCAATAAGAGAATACGTAGTTTATTCCAAGAAGATATCATGTCTCTCCCATATATAGAATATCTTACTGGAACCGACATGTTCCAGATATCACCTGGAAGACAGCCTGGATGATCCCATAAATATCTAATTGTGAACAAGGTGAAGGAAATCTCATATAAAATTCTTCATAAATGTGACCCAGCCAGTCACTATATGGTAACATTTAAAAGAGACATAAATACTAATTGAACTTTCTGTGGGGATCATCCAGAAACTATGGCACATCTCTTTTGGTTCCTCTACACAGAGATTCTGGAAGAATTTAGCAGTTTTGTTATTGTCCATATTTTAAGGGAGTTTTCTTTACGATGGGGAAATGTTTTATTGTTTTTCTTTAAGTTCCCCAGGAAGAATGATAAATGTTTTTTTTATAAAATATTTGTTAATACTTTTAGCTATTTTATATTAGGGCTGCCACAAACGATTATTTTGATAGTCGACTAGTCACCGATTATTTATGCGATTAGTCGACTAATCAGATCATCATCCACTGGACGTAAAACTACAGCTTATTGCACCAGCAGCATCTGCTCTTATATAACTATCATTAGCTTACAGCTTTAAGCTTTTAAGGTGCTAACTAAAAATATGATGATAAAAAGATGATAGTTTATTCAATTTTAATGAAATTTGCAGATTGTTTCGGTGAAGTTTAATAAACTCCTTGCTATCTAAAATATAACAGGACACCGGAGTAAATTCTCCAGCATCTCACACTTCTGATAATCAGAATAGAATAGAATAGAATAGAATTCAACTTTATTGTCATTGCACATGCACAGGTACAGGGCAACGAAATGCAGTTTGCATCCATCCAGAAGTGCTTTAGTGATATAGGTATATTACAATATATATTAGCAATAGTATAGATATGTAAGTATATTACAGAAATGGGTCTATTATGGTATGTTATAATGTACACGGTATGAAGTATGTTGTGAATATTCTATAACTAAGTATGTACAGGCTGTAGTGAGTACAAGCTATGAACAGGATATAAATATGAAAAACTATACAGAATATGAAATAAATAACTTTACAGAAATCTGAGATATACAGCTATACAGAAATGGGAACTATGCAAGTTGTAAACAGTTGTAGGATTAAAGATTATTGAATGTACAGAATGATTATTTACACAGAGCTATACAGTAGTGCAGTTAAGATAAGTGAGGGTGTAGATCGTTTCTACAGAGGCTATATAAAGTGCTAGTGGTTGTGAGTGGTGGTTCACTCCATGTTATTATTGCGTGTTTGAGGGTACAGTTGTCCATTGTGGGGGTGTGTATGTTCAGTCCATGAGTTTAACGTGGGTCAGATGTCAGGAGGCAGTCAGCTGTCTGCTTGACATTTATTCAGCTGTGTAAAAATTATAACTTTAATCTCAGCCAAACCGATTTACTCAGGAACAAATAAAATACTAAAAAAAAAAAAAAGCCAAACAACAACATTTTTAATTTATCTAAGTGACTCATATATATTTAACCTGAGTAGCGAAAGACGGCGGTGGGTTTGAAAACGATTAGCCGGGAGTCCGGTGTTCTCACAGCGCTAGTGACCTAGCCCCCGGCTAGCTATCGAGCTAGTGGGTAACAGACGTCTCCGAAAACGTCAGAGCGCTTTTGAAAATATGTGGTGTCCTGATAAACTGAGCCGATATTTGAGGTTTTTGAGGCTACATTCTCGCCTGAAAATATGTTAAACGTTTATTTTGTGACCCAGAAAGAATAATAAGAGTAATATTAAAACTAACTAGCTACCGCCATTGTTGGAAACTAAGCTGGGCCGCGCTATGAATTCTGGGACAAAGCTGCTTCTTCTTCTTCTTCTTCGGGGTTTAACGGCAGCTGGCATCCTTGTACATGCAGTGCTGCCATCTTCTGTTTCAGTCTGTTATTACACTCTTAAATCCTGCTACTTATTCCTGCGTCTTTTGGGATCTTACAAAGCTTCAAATGACGCGTCGACTATTAAATCAGTCGTCGACGATTTTGATAGTCGACGTAATCGTGACTAGTTGACAAATCGTGGCAGCCCTATTTTATATCCATAAATGTAAGTTTATTAATAAAACACCATATTTCTGCCGTTTTATAAGGATATGAATTGTACATACAATCAATTTCAGACTCAACCAACAAAAAGCCTCAGAACAATATTTATATTGTAACAGTTGCTATTGTAATGCAGTGTATCACCACATGGCGGCGCCTCCTGTCTCACGACTGGTGTCACCCCCTTTTTGTTCTTCTTCGCACTCCTCCTGTAATGGATGCTCCCGTGTGTACGCGGACTAGTGTGCTCTTTAGTAATGTGTGGTAGAGGTAGCACTTTTATTTTTGATATTGTAAATAAATGAGTACTTTTTGGAAAGTCAGAAGCTGTTGCTCATTCGCTATCCACCTGCACACCTCCACTGCACGTTACAACTGGCGCCCGAACTTTTTCCCCTTGGACTTCAGACGATTTTTGCATCCCGCCGAGGATTCTTCTCTTCTAGCACGTGAACTGTCTCGGAAATCCCCCCAGTTTTGCGGACTCTCGGACGTTTTCTCCCGCCATGGCTACAGCCTCAGCTCAGGTGGGACCCGACTAATTTCTGGATACCGTGGTGTGCCGCTGCTCCGCTTGGGAGAAAGAAAAAGAGAGAAGTGCAACCTGAGGACTGGTTAAATGCAGTTGGCACATACAAAGCCTCATTGAACCTAACTGATGGGCAATTGCCAAACGAACTGCCACACTTTCTTGCAAAAGAGCCCGGGAAATGGTTCAAGGCACTGAGTTCCCACATCACATCATGGGCTAAATTCTGTCAACTGTTTAAGACAGTTTTTCTGCCCTCCGACAACCAAGAACGCATCCTGAGAGGAATTTTGGATCGTGTTCAGGCTCAGGACGAGCCGCTCCCAACCTTTGTCGCCCACATGTTGAGTGAGTTTGACAAACTGAAGAGCCCCCCACCTGAAAAAGACAGAATTGACCTAATTAGTAGACATGCTCTCGAAAAATACAGAGTTGCCCTGTATGGCGCTAATGTCACTTCTGTAATGGACTTGCTGCTACGCGCTCATGAGCTTCACTTAGTGCTTGGACCACAAAGACCACAGCCTGCTTTATGTAGCAAAGACAACTATAAGCCTGAACCTTACTGCTTCAAATGCTCTCAGCCAGGGTTCACTACACGCACCTGCCCAAACTGTAACACCCAACCTCATTTGCCACAACGAGCCTCGAACACCGCTAGGCATGGCCCAGTCCAGCCATTGCCAGCACCTGGCCCCTCTGACCCTGGCCATGAAAAGGTGGAATTAAGCAGCACCACATCCCAGCCACAATACAGGCAGTCGGGAAACTACAGGGGGGGGGGAGGACATTTCACAGAGGCCAACCTTCCCCCAGTTACTAACGGAGCCTCACACGCCCGATTCACTACAGGGTGGACACAGTCTTGGACACTTGGAAGACAATTTTTCACAAGTCCACTGGAATACCCCACTAAGAACGAAAGTGAACTTCAATGCTTCATCTGTGGATGCTACCCTCGACACGGGTGCTTCCCTCTCGGCTGTACGAACAGATCTCATTCAAGTAAATGACTCTTACCCTAGAAACACAAGTGAGTGGAATGGTCCTGCAGTTAACCTCGCCAATAATGCTCCCTGTATCCCTGTTGGTGTTATTTGGCTCAATATTGGATTCATGAACAAGAACTTTTACCAGCGTTTTGCCATAATACCAGATTTGTCCTCTCCTTTCATTCTGGGAATGGATTTTATGGCAAGAGCTTCTGTTTCTATTCACATTCCCACTAGAACAGTCTACGTTGAGGACATCCCCTGCCCACTCGCAGACAATGAAGAGGACCTTCAAAATGATTACTCACATTCACCTGGAACACTGATGTCTTTGGACTTGGTTCGCTCAGACTTAACAGCCAAACTGTCTGAAGCAAGTCTCTCAGAGAACAACAAGGATGCTTTACTAAATCTGCTCAGCACGTTTAGCTCCTTGTTTGATGGTCAACTTGGTCGAACGGCTCTGAGCACGCCATAGAGACTGGCAATGCAACACCTGTCAATCTCCCACCCTATCGCACGTCACCTGCTAAGAAACGTGTGATTGAAGAACAAGTGCAACAAATGTTGAAGGACAACATCATTGAACCTTCCACAAGCCCTTGGGCAGCTCCTGTAGTCATTGTAAATAGAGCTGCCACGGAACCAAGGTTTTGTGTGGACTTTCGAGGGCTCAACCAAGTTACCCGAAAAGACTCGTATCCCCTGCCTCGTGTAGATGAGTCTTTGGACTTTCTGGCAAGAGGAAAGTTTGTCTCGACATTGGACTTAGCGCGAGGCTATTGGCAGGTTGCTGTAGCAGAGGACTCGAAGCCTAAAACTGCCTTCATCTCTCACTGCGGTCTCTTCCAGTTTCGGGTGCTGCCCTTTGGGCTCTGCAACGCACCTGCAACTTTTCAGAGACTCATGAACTCTGTGCTTGCTGGCCTCTAGGGCTGCCACAAACAATTATTTTGATAGTCGACTAGTCACCGATTATTTTTGCGATTAGTCGACTAATCAGATCATGCATCCATTAGATGTAAAACGTACAACTTATTGCACCAGCAGCCTCTGCTCTTATATAACTATCATTAGCTTACAGCTTTAAGTGTTTAAGGTATGTGCTAACTAAAAATAAAGACAAGATGATAGTTTATTAAATTTTAATGAAATTTGCAGATTGTTTCGGTGAAGTTTAATAAACTCCTTGCTATCTAAAATATAACAGGACACCGGAGTAAATTCTCCAGCATCTCACACTTCTGATAATCAGCTGTCTGCTTGACGTTTATTCAGCTGTGTAAAAACTATAACTTTAATCTCAGCCAAACCGATTTACTCAGGAACAAATAAAATGCTTAAAAAAAGCCAAGCAATAATATTTTTAAGTTATCTAAGTGACATATATATGTTTAACCTGAGTAGCGAAAGATGGCGGTGGGTTTGAAAACGATTTGCTGGGAGTCCGGTGTTCTCAGCTGCTCTAGTGACCTAGCCCCCGGCTAGCTATCGAGCTAGTGGGTAACAGACGTCTCCGAAAACGTCAGAGCGCTTTTGAAAATATGTGGTGTCTTGATAAACTGAGCAGATATTTGAGGTTTACACGGCTACATTCTCGCCTGAAAATATGTTAAACGTTTATTTTATGACCCAGAAAGAATAATAAGCGTAATATTAAAACTAACTAGCTGCCGCCATTGTTGGAAACTGAGCTGGGCTGCGCTATGAATTCTGGGACACAGCTTCTTCTTCTTCGGGGTTTAACGGCAGCTGGCATCCTTGTACATGCAGTGCTGCCATCTTCTGTTTCAGTCCGTTATTACACTCTTAAATCCTACCACTTATTCCTGCGTCTTTTGGGATCTTACAAAGCTTCAAACGACGCGCCGACTATTAAATCAGTCGTCGACGATTTTGATAGTCGACATAATCGTGACTAGTCGACTAATCGTGGCAGCCCTACTGGCCTCATTTACAAAACGTGCGCAGTCTACCTGGATGACATTGTTATCGCCTCACCTACCTTTGAACAGCACTTAGTGGATCTAGAGGAGGTGCTGGGCAGACTCCAGGCTGCTGGCTTGTCATTGAAGCTCAAAAAGTGCCAATTCTGCCTCGATGAATTCACCTTTCTCGGGTACCGCATCACATCATCAGGTGTTAAGCCCGATCCGGACAAAGTAAAGGCGGTTAAGGAGTTTGATACCCCAACCTCAGTGAAACACGTCCGTCAGTTCCTTGGCTTGACTGGCTATTATCGACGCTTCATTCAGAATTATGCCCGCCATGCCGAACCTCTTCACGCCATCACCAGAAAGGACAATGCTTTCCACTGGGACGACAGCTGTCGAAGGGCCATGGACACTTTGAAGGATCATGTCACATCAGCCCCGATCCTGTCATTTCCAGACTTCAACCGTCCCTTTTCCATTCACGCCGATGCATGTGACATTGGTCTTGGGGCAGTGTTGATGCAAAAGGATGACAAGGGTCGTGAGTACGTTGTGGCTTTTGCTAGTCGCTTCCTTCACAAAGCTGAACTCCCCTACTGCACTTCAGAGAAGGAGTGCCTCGCTGTGATATGGGCTCTGGAACACTTCCGCCCATATGTTGAAGGTGTTCATGTTACTATCTTCACTGACCACAACAGTCTCAGGTGGCTCATGTCTCGTCAAAACCCAACGGGCCGACTCGCCCGCTGGTCACTTCGTTTGCAGGACTTTGATTTCACAATAGTGCACAAACCTGGTGCACAGAACAAAGTTCCCGACGCACTGTCACGCAACCCTTTGCCTCTGACCTGTGACAGGCCGACTGATCTTTTACCAGATCATGCTGTTATGGGCAGCCTGGACATTCGTACTCTGCCCCCCGTCATTCTGGCTGACCGTTCACAATTCAGACAGCTGCAGTTAGACGATCATGTCACAGGTCCACTCCTCAGAGACATTGAAGCAGACTCTCTGAACAGCTCGGACAATGCCACCTTGTTACAGTATGTTGTGTATGACTCTCTTTTGTATCACAGAGAACCCAAGTCCACATGTGTTTTGCACCCTTTGAAAGAGCTGAAACTGTTTGCCCCTACTTCCATGAGAGGCACCTTGCTGGACTATTACCATGACCACCCCACAGCAGGTCACTTGGGTGTTTCTAAGACATTGGCTAGACTGCGTTTTAGGTTTTTCTGGCCCAAAATGGCAGCTGATGTGAAACGCTATGTGATTTCATGCTCAGTGTGCCAACTCACCAAGCCAAGTCAGAAAAAAGCAGCCGGTCTTATGGTTCCCATTGTCCCCCAGAAACCCTGGGAGTATGTGGGTGTGGATTTTGTTGGGCCACTTCCCCGCACCCCCACTGGTAATGCTTATTTGATCGTGTTTGTTGACTATTTGACTAAATGGGTTGAAGCCAGTGCTGTCAAAGAAGCTACATCTCAGGTAGCAGCTGGTAAATTCGTCACTGACATTTTTGCTAGGCATGGTACACCCACTTACCTCATTTCTGACAGAGGGTCTCCTTTTGTGAGTGAGCTTTTTGAACATGTTGTTTCTGCCTTAGGCTCGGTGCACAGACTCACTACGGCATATCACCCTCAGACAAATGCTACTGAACGCGTCAACCGGACTCTGAAAACTGCAATCCGCGCTTATGTAGGTGATAAGCACACATCATGGGACAAGTTTCTCCCTCAGATTTGCTTTGCTCTGCGCACCGCCCCCCCATGACAGTTAGGGCTGCCACGATTTGTCGACTAGTCACGATTACGTCGACTATCAAAATCGTCGACGACTGATTTAATAGTCGACGCGTCGTTTGAAGCTTTGTAAGATCGCAAAAGACACAGGAATAAGTAGCAGGATTTAAGAGTGTAATAACAGACTGAAACAGAAGATGGCAGCACTGCATGTACAAGGATGCCAGCTGCCGTTAAACCCCGAAGAAGAAGAAGAAGCAGCTGTGTCCCAGAATTCATAGCGCGGCCCAGCTTAGTTTCCAACAATGGCGGTAGCTAGTTAGTTTTAATATTACTCTTATTATTCTTTCTGGGTCACAAAATAAACGTTTAACATATTTTCAGGCAAGAATGTAGCTGTGTAAACCTCAAATATCTGCTCAGTTTATCAAGACACCACATATTTTCAAAAGCGCTCCGACGTTTTCGGAGACATCTGTTACCCACTAGCTCGATAGCTAGCCGGGGGCTAGGTCACTAGCGCTGTGAGAACACCGGACTCCCGGCAAATTGTTTTCAAACCCACCGCCGTCTTTAATTGTGTTGTATACTCATTGCATTTACTTGCAATGAGCTCAGGTTAAATATATATGAGTCACTTAGATAAATTAAAAATGTTGTTGTTTGGCTTTTTTTTTTTTTGTATTTTATTTGTTCTTGAGTAAATCGGTTTGTCTGAGATTAAAGTTATAGTTTTTACACAGCTGAATAAACGTCAAGCAGACAGCTGATTATCAGAAGTGTGAGATGCTGGAGAATATACTCCGGTGTCCTGTTATCTTTTAGATAGCAAGGAGTTTATTAAACTTTACCGAAACAATCTGCAAATTTCATTAAAATTGAATAAACTATCATCTTGTCTTTATTTTTAGTTAGCACCTTAAAAGCTTAAAGCTGTAAGCTAATGATAGTTATATAAGAGCAGATGCTGCTGGTGCAATAAGCTGTAGTTTTACGTCCAGTGGATGATGATCTGATTAGTCGACTAATCGCATAAAGAATCGGTGACTAGTCGACTATCAAAATAATTGTTTGTGGCAGCCCTAATGACAGTACAGGTATGACTCCTGCCATGATGCTTTATGGTCGTGAGTTAGACACCCCGCTTGACCTTATCACTCAGCCTTCTACAGCAGGTGTTGATGAACCGGGTGTGCCTTACCCTGAGACTCTGAGAGCCTCCCTGCAGGAAGCTCACGACCACGCCAAAGCAGCTTTGGACTATAGCCATGACAGACAAAAACATTACTATGACTTGAGACATCGACATGCCACGTTTCGTGTTGGTGACCTTGTGAGAGTTAAGACGCACCCCAGGTCAGACGCTCAGTCTAACTTTACTGCTAAACTTGCACCACTGTTTTAGGGACCATTGTGTGTATCTCAGAGACTCAGTGATGTTAATTACAGGCTCACTTGGGTGGACTCCGGTGTGGATGCAGGTGTTTATCATGTTGTGAACATGCAACCGTTCCATACCTGGGACTCTCTCACTTCCAAAGAACATTCTGTTTCATTGCCTGCTGAGAGAGAGACCACAGAGGGTCTGAACTCTGACTCTCAGGCCCACCCTGGCCCCCCTGCAGACACTGACATTGACTCTGAGCCATTCCCCTTTGATTTACCGGACATTGACTCTTCTTCTGGTGTGGGCGCTGTTCCAGAGAGTGTTTCACCCAGATCTGTCCAGCACCCAGCTGCTGGTGGACATTACAATCTCAGGCCCAGACGTTGCCCCAGAGTTACGTCTGGCTGGAGCAACAAAAGATGGACTAATGATTTTCACACAACCAGGATTGATCTGAAGTGAAATGTTTTGGTTAAACCTGTTTGATGCTGTCTTGTTGCATTGCTACTTTGAGTCATGATATGTAGATGTTTCTGTTTGCTCTACTTAATCCAGTTTTATGGCTCTTTCGTGCGTTAAGGTTCATTCTTGGCATTTACTTAGAAAAAAAAAAGAACAAAAGAAAAAAACTAAGAAAACTGATTTTCCACTGTACATATTCGTCTTATTTTCACCAATTTCATTTTTAAATGGTCTTTTGCCCTGTGTGTGTGCACCAATCTTAGCTGTAACCTCTATGTATAGGGTACTGTTAGGTGTGGTGTGTGCTTTTTCAGCTGTGTACGGCTGAGGACAGCCTTTTTCTCACCAGGGGGGGACTATGTAACAGTTGCTATTGTAATGCAGTGTATCACCACATGGCGGCGCCTCCTGTCTCACGACTGGTGTCACCCCCTTTTTGTTCTTCTTCGCACTCCTCCTGTAATGGATGCTCCCGTGTGTACGCGGACTAGTGTGCTCTTTAGTAATGTGTGGTAGAGGTAGCACTTTTATTTTTGATATTGTAAATAAATGAGTACTTTTTGGAAAGTCAGAAGCTGTTGCTCATTCGCTATCCACCTGCACACCTCCGCGGCTGGCTTCATCTCCACTGCACGTTACAATATGTTGATTTTTTTCGCCTACTCATATCATAATTTTTTTACTCCTGGTTCTGCACATATCTTTCTTTCTACATAGCACTTTAATTCTTATTGTTTGCACTGAAGCACCGCAGCAATTTCCTAATGTTGTAAACCTCAACATCTGGCAATAAACCCCATTCTGATTCTGATTCTGTATGTTCATGTTCTGTTCTTTTGTAAACTTCATCTGTTTGTATGTTGTATACTCATTATGTTTCAATAAAGTTCGATTTAAAAAAAGGTACGTTCTAAACGAAGCTTCAGACGTCACTGATCACGTGACTCTGGCCAAACGAATCAAGCCTCGACACGGTGCTTCTGAAGCAGCGCGTTGATCTTTCTGACACACGCACCGGAGCGTCAGCTTCAAGCGGACCATCGCTACGTCTCACATCTAAAGGTGTCAAGGTAACTTTGAACTGAGTTCAGTCAATCTGGAGTTTTTCCAAGTTTTCTGTTGCTCTCTGTGAGAGAAGAGCGTTAAAGGCGGGGCTCTCCAGAGTCCAGCAAAACGGGAAACCACAGCTGGGTGTGTGTAAGTGTGCAAACCAATAGAATGCATCGTGGTGGGGGGGCATCACGGGCATTGGCAAGAAAAAAATAAAATAATCGGTCGTACCCATGCTTCCCCGACGTCATGCCAGCGCATATTGGGAAATTCGTAGGCACCGATCGGTTTTCTATCAGCCATTTGCTGGGAGTAAGGGCGCCCTCCGTTTGCGAGGTGCGCCTGCTGCTGGCGGCACAGGGAGGAGAGGGCGGGGCGGCGGGGAGTCTCTGGCTGGCTGGAGCGGCATCTAATAACCAACTCGCAAAATAAAAACAACACAACAAACAGATATTATGATACAGACTTATAATCTGCACCGATGCTTTTTCTAAATTCTATAAAGTGAGCGCGAGAGCCCTCGGTGCGCCTGCGCGCTGCTGAAGTCAAAGTAAACTTTATTGTCATCTCCGCTACAGACAGTCCAGCATATAGAGAGACGAGACGACGAGGCTGCAGTTACAGCGGTGCAAGTAAACAAACAATAAATATAAGAAGAGTAAGAAAATAAATCTACACTTTAGGACTCGGGGTAAAGGATCAATAACAATTTAAATTTATAATTTACAGTTTGATGATTTAAAGTCTCACACAACCCGTCAAAAGGGGCGGGGCCGGCTGCTTCCAAGTAGAGCACATTTCATTTATAATGATGTAAATCCAAGCCCATCATGGATTCACGATCTGAATCCTGGGTTGTGTGAAATCCCAGAAATCAACCTTAGACAAAGTGAATCTGTGAACTAAGGTGTAGGTCTGTTAGGTTAATTGTGCTGATCCTCGGGTTGGGGGATTTGTGTTTGTACTGGAGCGCAAAATTCAAACCAATGGAAGATGGACAACAAAAGTTCAAAGCCATCAGGTGCTCAGGTTAGAAAAAAGAGAAAAGATGCAGGTAAGCAGACGTGTGATTGGATAATGGCAGCTCATCCTGAACCAATCAGACTAAACTCCAAACAATACATTATGTTACAGATTTTAATATTAATTAGTCATTGTTACTTGTTGATTTGTCCTTTTCTCATTGTGTGACGAATTATGACGACTGTTTGGTAGCTGTTATTGTCTCTCTCTCTCTCTTCATGTGTGTTTCTCTGGTGAAACAATAGTTTTGTGTTAATGTTAGGGCTGCACGATTTTGCATAAAATGAGAATCACGATTTTTTTGGCTTAGAATTGAGATCATGATTCTCTCATAACAATAAATAAACATAAAACAACAAATGTCTCATGTTTTGTTGTTGCAGCAAAATGTTGTCCTGCTTGAAATTCCGTCTCCACCGTTGCTCGACGCTGCGTGTACAGAGTAGTGCAACAATAGAAAAATAGTTGCGGGACGGCACTGTGTAGCGTTTGTCTAGGGTGTTGATCGTTTTCCTAAATCCCTCGTTTTGCACAGTGTTGATGGAGCCATATCTTTGGTCAGGTGATAAGTGATAGCCTCCGTGATGTCTTTGTGCCTGCGGGAGTTCGACGTGTATAGGGAAGCGCTGTATAAGGTTCCCGTTATTGATGTTTGGGTGGTTGACCGGGACGGATTTTCTCCTGTCACTTTCTCGTCATCCCTGACGTGCTCTCCGTTGTTGTTTCCCTGCTAATTTTAGCATCACACGGCACAGCTTCTGTATCACGTGGTATAAGGCTCCGCCCTTGTCATTTGTTGAGCAGGAAGAGTGAGCGCTTGTTTTCATGCAGAGTACGTCCCGGATCAAAATGTGAAGTTTTACAAATCACCACTTCTTTAGTTAATATCATTTCAGTCTCAGACAATCTCGTTTCTCTTACAGAGGTTGAATGCACCTTCTGCGGATGGCGGTACCACACAGTGTGCGTGGACTTCCCCTGCACAGAAGGCAACTACAAATGCTGTGAATGCTAAATAAAGAGAAACAAATGATCCCTGTTGTCTTTGCTTGATGATTGGTTTGAGTCTTGACAATCCACATTGCTGGCGTTGCATCTTTCAATGGCAGCAATGGCAGGTATCAGTGCTCAAAGCTTTTGTGTTTGTTTCCAACAAGTTGCCCACCTCGGGAAACAAAAATGTGTTCTTTTACTTGTCAGATGAACATATGAGACACTTTGACTCTTCAGTGCAGTGTGGAGCCTAACAAAGAGCTGTTTTGTGTCCCAGCTGATCAGCAGGAGGAGGAGAGTCTGACGGAGCAGCAGAGGAACATTTTCAGCTACTTGGACTCAGCTCAGCCACTACAGAGGAAACAATGAGCTCAACACAGAAGGTGACAGACAGAGCAGGACCATATGACCAAAGATATTTATCACCATATACATTTGAACATTTGCCATAACGATGTAGCTGACGATATAATTGACACCAGACAAAATACTTTACAGCTGCACAACTTTATTAAAAACCCATCAATGTATTTTCACTGAAACAAGCAGCTGTTGTTTATGTGCATTAAAGTTATATAAAAATGTAACAGTGCAAATGCAAATTCCTCGCTGACAGTTTAACCAAAAGGCGTTTCCAGTGGAAACTGGCCGACACATCCTGAGCATAACCATGTATAATATCCACTAAACTTCAGAAGAGGTTATACAGTCGTGGCCAAAAGGTTTGAGAATTGCATAAATATTGGAACCTGGAGAAGTTGCTGCTTAAGTTTTTATAATAGCATTTTGCCTGCACTCCAGAATGTTATGAGGAGTGATCAGATGAACTGCATCGTCCTTCTTTGCCATGAAAACGAACTTAATCCCCAAAAAGCCTTACCACTGCATTTCATTGCTGTCATCAAAGGACCTGCTGAGACCATTTCAGTGATCGTCTTCTTAACTCAGGTGAGAATGTTGGCGAGCACGAGGCTGGAGATCATCATGGCTGTATCCCGATTCAGGTTCTGCAGCTTTAAAGTCCTCAAGGGCCGCGTACTCAAAGACCGCTAAGGCCGAAGTGCGAGGCTCGTAGGCTCGTGAAATGGGACGTCTAGCCTCTGTCGCGCTGCCCAGGTTGCCTAGCAACCATGATACTAACAACTGGAAACGTTTCATACAGCTTTGTTTGACAGAAATGAAGGAGAACATATTTAGTTCATTTGTTTCTACATGAGCTCTGTGTGATTTGATGAGTATCTGAGGCTGAGACCACAGGACTGTGAAACATGATTGTTGGGCTTCATTTCTGTGCTGAACAGTCATTTAAGATTAGCTGTAAATAACAATTAGCTGATGTTGTTCATGAGACTAAAGTCATCTCACTGTGGTAATGTAAATATAATATGGCCAATATTATAGTTATTATATTAATCACTTCACTCACAGACAAGTATCTGTGACAGTGTGTATACAGATGTATCATATATAAGAGACAAATATTGTTCATTTAATATGTTGGTACTAAATTTGGCTCAGTGCTTACATATATGTGTAAAAAGCAAATGTAGGAGCTGTGATAACTGTGTCTGATAGAATGAAGAGTAGACTGATATATGAAATATTCCTTTATTGGTTGAGAAAATCAGACCATGTCATAACTGCTTTAAGTCACACAGAATAGACATCAGAGCCTTAAACAGGCTGACTTCTGCTAAATGGGTCAAACTGGGCAGAAAGTCTACAAACACATAACATCCTTATAGAATATGATGTAACACTATAGATCAACTTAGCTCAGAATATATAAAGCATATAAACAGTTACAGCAATATGATGCAACAAACACAGCAGCTACTGATCCAAAATACTCAAAGCTTCATAGAACTGAAACCAACATTTATTTTTAGCTCCATCCTGCTGCTGATACAGACTTTAGGTTTCTGAACATTAAACTTGTTGCTGCCTTTCATAGTGTGTAACTTGAAGGCCCTGAGTACTTTCTCCCACACTGAAAACACTGGGATGATCACATTATTTGAACATTACCTAATAAGACTGATTCAGCACAGACAGTTATGTTAAACTTTCCTAGCAGTCCTTCACAAACAGGGAACAGTCTGTCTATTCTCTCCATCTGTCAGCTGCTGCTGGCTCTTCCTCCTCCTCTTCCTCACACACTGCTGAGTTTGTCCTGGTGGATCATCAGGGCTGCAAAGCCTCACAGATGATGTGCAGCAGTGGCTCCCTCAGTCTGTCCTCACTCTGGACACTTGCAGTCGTCACACATGGAAATCAAATGTGTGATAAGCTGCAGGATTCAAACACAAGTGTAACTTATAAACACATGTTCATACTTTTATTCCACAATCAGAGAGAAAGAAACAGAGAGAGAGTGCAGGACAGACAGACAGACAGGTGACAGTCTCAGGTGTACACACTGCTACACAACAGCACCAGAGAAGCAGGATTTAGTGTTTGTGTTATTACGAGTGTAAACAAGAAGAGTTCCAGATGGTGCAGTGGACACATGTGTGACTGCTGTGATTAAAGCATCTTTCTTTCAGCTTAACGAGTGAACCGTCAGCTCGTTCAGACACACGTTAAAGTGCGTTTGGCTCGACACCACCGAACAGAGGCAGCAATATTAGACAGCTAACATTAACCAGCCATCACTTCCTGTTCCTGCTCAAACACAGTGGTGTTTCTGAGTAGCTTATTTGCTTAGCGATTTAATTAACAACTTTTAAATACATTCTTCTTTCATAGTATAATCTTCACGTGCTTCATCCGAAGCACACTTTCTGTGTACTCACTACCTAATTTATAGCCAAAGTATTCACTCACTGTCTCTGTACTGTCTCGCTAGCCTAGCTTAGCTCGTAGCCGACTCATTAGCACCATGGCTACTTCACCTGTCCCTCCTGCACTTTCTTGCTCATTGTGTCAGATGTTTAGTTACTCCTCGGCCTCCTTTAGCAGTAATGATATCTGTAACAAATGTAGCATATTTGCAGCGCTGGAGGCCAGGATTACTGAATTGGAGACTCGGCTTCGCACCCTTCATTCACCCGTAGCTAGCCAGGCCCCTGTAGCTGGTGCAGCCGAAAATAGCGTAGGCCCCGCTAGCTGTTCCCCGGCAGGTCCCAAGCAGCTGGGGAATCAGGGAGGCTGGGTCACGGTGAGGAGGAAGCATAGTCCTAAACAGAAGCCCCAGGTACACCACCAACCCGTTCATGTGTCTAACCGTTTTTCCCCACTCGGCGACACACCCGCCGGGGGTCAAACTCTGGTAATTGGCGATTCTGTTCTCAGACATGTGAAGGTAGAGACACCGGCAACCATAGTCAATTGTCTTCCAGGGGCCAGAGCAGGCGACATTGAAGGAAATTTAAAACTGCTGGCTAAGGGTAAACGTAAATTCAGTAAAATCATAATTCACGTCGGCAGTAATGACACCCGGTTACGCCAATCGGAGGTCACTAAAATCAATATTGAATCGGTGTGCAACTTTGCCAAAACAATGTCGGACTCTGTAGTTTTCTCTGGTCCCCTCCCCAATCAGACCAGGAGTGACATGTTTAGCCGCATGTTCTCCTTAAATTGCTGGCTGTCTGAGTGGTGTCCCAGAAATGATGTGGGCTTCATAGATAATTGGCAAACCTTCTGGAGGAAACCTGGTCTTGTTAGGAGAGATGGCATCCATCCCACTTTGGATGGAGCAGCTCTCATTTCTAGAAATATGGACAAATTTATTAAACCCCCCAAAATATGACTATCCAGAGTTGGGACCAGGAAGCAGAGTTGCAGTCTTACACGCTTCTCTGCAGCTTCTCTCCTCCTGCTACCCCCCCCAAAACCCATCTCCATAGAGACTGTGTCAGCTTCCAAAAAGACAAAAAACAAACTAAAAACCAGCAACAAACAACTTAAACATAAACAATTACAAAGAAAGAACAATACAGTATCCACATCTGAACCAAAGAGTAAAACAGTGAAATGTGGATTATTAAATATTAGGTCTCTCTCCTCCAAGTCTCTGTTAGTACATGACTTAATAATTGATCAACAAATTGATTTACTCTGCCTTACAGAAACCTGGTTGCAGCAGGATGATTATGTTAGTTTAAATGAATCAACACCCCCGAGCCATTCTAACTACCAGAAATCTCGAAGCACAGGCTGAGGGGGTGGTGTGGCAGCAATTTTTCACACCAGCCTATTAATTAATGAAAGACCAAGACAGACTTTTAAATTATTTGAAAGCCTGATGCTTAACATTGTCCACCCCAGCTGTGAAACTCAGAAACCAGTCTTACTTGTTATCATCTATCGTCCACCTGGGCCTTACACAGAGTTTCTGTCTGATTTCTCAGACTTTATATCTAATTTAGTTCTGAGCTCAGATAAAATAATTATTGTGGGTGATTTTAACATCCATGTAGATGCTAAAAATGACAGCCTCAACATGGCATTTAATCTGTTATTAGACTCAATTGGTTTCTCTCAAAATGTAAAAGAACCCACCCACCACTTTAATCACACTCTAGATCTTGTTTTAACATATGGCATCGAACCTGAACATTTAACAGTGTTTCCTGAAAACCCTCTCCTGTCTGATCATTTCCTGATAACATTTACTTTTACAATAATTGATTACACAGCGGTGAAGAGTAGACTTTATCAAAGTAGATGTCTTTCTGAAAGCACTGTAACTAAGTTTAAGAATATAATCCACCCACTGTTATCATCTCCAATGCCCTGTACCAACACAGAGCAAAGCAGCTATCTGAACGCTACCCCAACAGAGGTCGATTATCTTGTTAATAATTTCACCTCCTCACTACGTACGACTCTGGATACTGTAGCTCCTGTGAAAACTAAGGCCTCAAATCAGAAGTACCTGACTCCGTGGTATAATTCTGAAACACGTACCCTAAAGCAGATGACTCGTAATCTGGAGAGGAAATGGCGTGTCACAAATCTAGAGGATCATCATTTAGCCTGGAGAAATAGTTTGCTGCTTTATAAGAAAGCCCTCCGCAAAGCCAGAACATCTTACTATTCATCACTGATTGAAGAAAATAAGAACAACCCTAGGTTTCTCTTCAGCACTGTAGCCAGGCTGACAAAAAGCCAGAGCTCTTTTGAGCCAACCATCCCTTTAACGTTAACTAGTAATGCCTTCATGAACTTCTTCACAAATAAAATTTTTATCATTAGAGAAAAAATTACCAATAATCATCCCACAGATGTAATATTATCTACAGTTACTCTTAGTACCATTGATATTAAGTTAGACTCTTTTTCTCCAATTGATCTTTCTGAGTTAACTTCAATAATTACTTCCTCCAAACCATCAACGTGTCTTTTAGACCCCATTCCTACAAAACTGCTCAAAGAAGTCCTGCCATTAATTAATTCTTCGATCTTAAATATGATCAACCTATCTCTAATAATCGGCTATGTACCACAGGCCTTCAAGCTGGCTGTAGTTAAACCTTTACTCAAAAAGCCATCTCTAGACCCAGCAGTCTTAGCTAATTATAGGCCAATCTCCAATCTTCCTTTCATATCAAAAATCCTTGAAAGAGTAGTTGTCAAACAGCTAACAGATCATCTGCAGAGGAATGGTTTATTTGAAGAGTTTCAGTCAGGTTTCAGAGCTCAGCACAGCACAGAAACAGCTTTAGTGAAGGTTACAAATGATCTTCTTATGGCCTCTGACAGTGGATTCATCTCTGTGCTTGTCCTGCTAGACCTCAGTGCAGCGTTCGATACTGTTGATCATAATATCCTATTAGAGCGATTAGAACATGCTGTAGGTATTACAAGTACTGCGCTGCAGTGGTTTGTATCATATCTATCTAATAGACTCCAATTCGTGCATGTAAATGGAGAGTCCTCTTCACACACTGAGGTTAATTATGGAGTTCCACAGGGTTCAGTGCTAGGACCAATTCTGTTTACATTATACATGCTTCCCTTAGGCAGTATCATTAGAAGACATAGCATACATTTTCACTGCTATGCAGATGACACCCAGCTCTATCTGTCCATGAAGCCAGATAACACACACCAATTAGTTAAACTGCAGGAATGTCTTAAAGACATAAAGACCTGGATGGCCGCTAACTTTCTGCTTTTTAATTCAGATAAAACTGAGGTTATTGTACTCGGCCCTGAAAATCTTAGAAATATGGTATCTAATCAGATTCTTACTCTGGATGGCATTACCTTGGCCTCCAGTAACGCGGTGAGGAACCTTGGAGTCATTTTTGACCAGGACATGTCCTTCAACGCACATATTAAACAAATATGTAAGACTGCTTTCTTCCATTTGCGCAACATCTCTAAAATTAGAAATATCCTGTCTCAGAGTGACGCTGAAAAACTAGTTCATGCATTTATTACTTCCAGGCTGGACTACTGTAATTCATTATTATCAGGATGTCCAAAAAACTCACTGAAAAGCCTTCAGCTAATCCAAAATGCTGCAGCAAGAGTCCTGACAGGGACTAGAAAGAGAGAGCATATTTCTCCTGTTTTGGCTTCCCTTCATTGGCTTCCTGTTAAATCCAGAATTGAATTCAAAATCCTGCTCCTCACATACAAGGTCTTAAATAATCAGGCCCCATCTTATCTTAATGACCTTGTAGTACCATATCACCCTATTAGAGCGCTCCGCTCTCGCTCTGCAGGCCTACTTGTTGTTCCTAGAGTATTTAAAAGTAGAATGGGAGGGAGAGCCTTCAGTTTTCAGGCCCCTCTTCTGTGGAACCAGCTTCCAGTTTGGATTCGGGAGACAGACACTATCTCTACTTTTAAGATTAGGCTTAAAACTTTCCTTTTTTCTAAAGCATATAGTTAGGGCTGGACCAGGTGACCCTGAATCCTCCCTTAGTTATGCTGCAATAGATGTAGGCTGCCGGGGGATTCCCATGATGCATTGAGTTTTTCCTTTCCAGTCACCTTTCTCACTCACTATGTATTAATAGACCTCTCTGCATTGAATCATATCTGTTATTAACCTCTGTCTCTCTTCCACAGCATGTCTTTATCCTGTCTTCCTTCTCTCACCCCAACCGGTCGCAGCAGATGGCCGCCCCTCCCTGAGCCTGGTTCTGCCGGAGGTTTCTTCCTGTTAAAAGGGAGTTTTTCCTTCCCACTGTCGCCAAAGTGTTTGCTCATAGGGGGTCATATGATTGTTGGGTTTTTCTCTGTATCTATGAAGCGCCTTGAGGCGACTTTTGTTGTGATTTGGCGCTATATAAATAAAATTGAATTGAATTGAATTGAAATTAACAGTGCAGTGAATCCTGCTTGTGCCGTGATGTTCAGGACTGCAAACCGAGCAGCATCACTGACTTTCAGCTTGTTGTGTATGTGGATATATGACTGACTTTAATTATCCACAAAATCATCACATTCTCTGTCAGATTAAGGTCGGCTATTGAACGGCGTATATTTTAAAGGCTTTAAAACCAAGTTAACGCTGAAAGTACAAACATCACTAATGTCACATAACTCTGCCGACAAGGCATAGCTATGGCTATGAAATGCTCTTTGTGTATCACTTCTTCATTATGAAAGATGTCATTAATGCACTAGTAATGTCTCATCTGGAGTATTGTTCAATCATTTGGTCAGCAGCTAATAAGACAGATCTTAACAGACTTCAGTTAGTCCAGAATAAGGCGTCCAGATTAGTGTGAAGATGTTCATACTATACTTTTTTTTTTTTTTAATAGGACAGGGGGAAAGAATGAAAGAAAGAGGGGGAGAGAAAGAAAGAAAACCAAAGGGGAGAAGAGACGGTGAGAAGGGGGGGAAGAGAGGGAAAAAAAAAAAAACAAACAACAAAAAAAAACTCCTGGGTCACCTGTATGGAGAAAAAAAATAAAAAAACAAACAGAGGAGACAGCAAACAACAAAGAGCAACATAATAATAGAAAAAAAGCACCATCACAATAAACTAGCTAGTCATAGATATCAATAGTTACTAAATAATAGATGATATTGTTCAGCACGCAAGATAGACAGCGCACAGTGTGCTTTGAGGCAGCAGCCGAGAAAGCTTTAGTCCACGTCTGTGAATACCCATGTGTACACCTGTGTGCATACCTGTGTGGATCAGCATGCTTGCATTCCAAAGGTTTCTCCATGTAATGATCTGCTAGGGAGTGTGGGGGAGCCACAGCCCTGTCCTTTATGGTATCAAGCGGGTATGGAGGATGGTCATACTATACTAATATTGATCAAATGCATAATAACCTTTCTTGGCTTCCTGTACAGGCTAAAATATTCTATGACTTACTTGTAGTTCTAAAGAAAGCAATTCTGTTAAACACACCACATTTATTCTGCTCAGCTGCAGTATCCAGATGAAATACATCATCATATTACACAGTTTTCAACAAACTGCAATTTAGTAAATGCTCGAGTTAAAAGTAACGTTTTGTAAAACTGTTACATTTAGAGCAACTTTTAAGTGGAATAAGTTGCCTTATAAAATTAGAGAATTATTCAAAACCTCAATGAACACTTAAAAGCCGATTTACAGAGCTTTTAGTTGTTGTAAATATTGTAAGACATGATTTGTTTTTGAAATTTGTCTAATGTGCCTCAATGTTATTGATATTATTATTATTATTATTGATTGCTTATATTTGAACAATTGTGAAACCTCACTGTGGATGTAAGAGTGAAATTATGTGGATATCTTGAATCCACTTTATTGTGTAATATTTTATGTGAGTATTTGACGGAAGACGAGCAACATCTGTTGTGGAAGCTAACGGGGTTCCTTTAGAATAAACAAACATAGGATTTATTATCACTGAATAATTCTGTATAAATCTATACAAATTATAGAAATATGTAATAGGAAACAACAAAATAATCTAAATTATAAAATAGTGTGTGTGTGTGTGTGTGTGTGTGTGTGTGTGTGTGTGTGTGTGTGCATGATTTTAGTGTTTGAACAGTCATGAATTATCTTTAACAGCAGGTTGGATGTAATGTGTTAGAACTACCAGCAGGTGGGGATAAGAGACCTTTAAGGTGTTTGGTGCCACGCTCCACCTTCAGGTTTAAAACTAGTGTTAATGGAGTTTGAAGGTTGAGTTTGTTCCACGACTGCATTTCACTCACTGCCTCTGTTTGTATCTCTGTCACTGCAGGACCAACATGGAGCCAGAAGTCAGCGCTCTCAGGAGGCCGACAAACCTCACAGAAGAAAGGGAGAGAAAAAACACACCTGTGACGAGTGTGGGAAGGGTTTTACCGTGAGGGCTTCACTAAAACAGCATCAGGTCATCCACACTGGAGAGAGACCGTTCAGCTGTGACTTGTGTGGGAAGGGTTTTACTGTGACGGCTAAACTAAAACAGCATCAGGTCATCCACACTGGAGAGAGACCGTTCAGCTGTGACTTGTGTGGAAAGTCTTTTTCCTCGAAGGGTTCCCTAAAACAACACCAACTCATCCACAGTGGAGTTAAAGCGTACAGCTGTGATCAGTGTGGGAGAGCTTTTACTCAAAGTAGCAGCTTACAGAGTCATCTAGTTACCCACTCTGGAATTAAGGCATACAGCTGTGACGAGTGTGGGAAGGGTTTTACTCTGAAGACTTCACTAAAACAGCATCAGGTCATACACACTGGAGAGAGACCGTTCAGCTGTGACTTGTGTGGAAAGTCTTTTTCCTTCAAGCGTTCCCTAAAAAAACACCAACTCATCCACAGTGGAGTTAAAGCGTACAGCTGTGATCAGTGTGGCAGAGCTTTTACTCAAAGTAGCCACTTACAGAGTCATCTAGTTACCCACTCTGGAATTAAGCCATACAGCTGTGACGAGTGTGGGAAGGGTTTTACTGAGAAGGATTCACTAAAACAGCATCAGGTCATCCACACTGGAGAGAGACCGTTCAGCTGTGACTTGTGTGGAAAGTCTTTTTCTTGGAAGGGTTCCCTAAAAAAACACCAACTCGTCCACAGTGGATTTAAAGCGTACAGCTGTGATCAGTGTGGCAGAGCTTTTACTCAAAGTAGCCACTTATACAGGCATCTAGTTACCCACTCTGGAATTAAGGCATACAGCTGTGATCAGTGTGGCAGAGCTTTTACTTTAAGTAGCAGCTTACAGAGTCATCTAGTTACCCACTCTGGAATTAAGGCATACAGCTGTGACGAGTGTGGGATGGAGTTTACTCTGAAGGCTTCACTAAAACAGCATCAGGTCATCCACACTGGAGAGAGACCGTTCAGCTGTGACTTGTGTGGAAAGTCTTTTTCCTGGATGCGTTCCCTAAAAAAACACCAACTCATCCACAGTGGAGTTAAAGCGTACAGCTGTGATCAGTGTGGCAGAGCTTTTACTCACAGTAGCCACTTACAGAATCATCTAGTTACCCACTCTGGAATTAAGGCATACAGCTGTGACATCTGTGGAAAAACTTTCAGCCGGAGAGGGAACCGAAATACACACCTACGCATTCACACCAGACATGATGTGTACTGCTGTGAACAGTGTGGCAAATACTTTACAACAGACGCACACTTACAACAACACATGTTTACCCACACTGAGGAGAAACCTTATCAATGTGACCTGTGTGAGAAGACTTTTAAATCTCCACATCACCTGAGACAACACCAACAGATCCACACCAGAAAGAGACTCTACAAGTGCAGCTACTGTGAGGTATGTATTTATATTGTTATCTTGTCATTTTAGCCTGACTGTTTGGAACAACTCTGCTCATTAAACTGTGTTAGCATGTTAGCAATTCTACTGCATGGAAAAGCAGCTCTGAGTGATTATTCAGATTTTCCTTTCAGTTATGATTTTAGTATTACTGTAGTATTATGGTGGTAGTATTGTAGTTATTGCAGCCCAGTAAACTGAGTGTGTTAACTGAAACAGTCAAATGTAGTTGGACGTCTGCAGAGATGCTCTTTATTTCAGGCGACGTTCAGGATACAAATGTTGAAGGACTGACTTACACTGTCTTTGTGTCTTTGTTTAGAAGCAGAGCGACACAGATGGATCCAGTTCTCAACCCTGTCATCACTGTGGTGGTGGGAAAGACTTTCATTGTGACCTCTGTGGAAAAACTTTCAGTCGGCAAAAGACCCTAAAAAGACATCAACGTAGACACACTGGAGACAAACTGAAATACTGCAAAGAATGTGGGAGAAGCTTCACCACATCACATCACTTAAAACAACATGAACTGATTCACAGTGGGGTTAAAAAGCACCTCTGTGATCAGTGTGGGTCATCCTTCACCACTGGAGGTCAGCTTAAATCACACAAACGAGTCCACACAGGAGAGAAACCACACAAGTGCAGACACTGTGAGAGAAGCTTCTCACATTCAGGTCATTGTAACATTCATGAACGTGCACACATGGAAGGAAACTACAGCTGTGACCAGTGTGACAAGAGCTTCAGGAATCTCAGTTCATACTCTGAACACAAACGATCCCACGTTACTAATAAACTGTTTCACTGTTACCAATGTGCCCAAACATTCACCTCATTGTCTGCTCTGTGCAAACATCAGCGCGATCACTCAGGGCTGAAATCACTCCCATCACTGGATCACAGTGAATCTGAAGACACAGAAAGATCCTCTGGTTTCTGTGTCAGACTCAAAAAGCTTGAGATCAGGCTCCACAGAGTTCAGATAGAATCATTTAAACTTGTGTTGAACTGAACTGGTTGCTGGGCTGAACTTCTACATAATACAGATCTACATGGGATCTTCTTTTCTTTGTTTTACTGAGTCAGTTTTGTCCTTTTTTCTCTGTCCTGGTTTTGCTCGTCTGTAAATGATTGAAACTCAGTCAAATAGTTCATTGTTCTCCAGCAAAACGTTTTGGAAACTCATGTTTAACCTTTAAAACTCTGACATGTTTTAGCACACAAGGCTTCATCGGGGAGTTCACTCATGATTGGACCATGAGAACAAAGGATTTTAGTTCTTTCAAAGAGAGTCTTGGAGATTGTTGGGTTTAGATTTTATTATTGTCATTTGTATTAGGAAACATTTAACCATATATGCTTAGAGGTGTATAATCAATTGTGTAGTGATAAGTTGTGTAGTGATAAGTTGTGTGATCTTTAACAGGCTACAGAGGCTTGGTGTGTATTCCACACTAGAATGCACACCTACATCCTGGGAGCACGGGAAGAGGTCGCATCTTGTCTTAATTGTTTTATGGTAGGATTAACGTAGCTACGTCTGTTCTAGTCTAAGTGCTTTTCTGTTTAGATGAACTGCTGGACTTCCTTACCGGGGGGGTCTAGTCTACCCTCTTCCTGACCAAGGATGTTATATGACCCTTTTGACACACACACACACACACACACACACACACACACACACACACAGTATTCTTTGTTCACATGTATACCTATGTAAGATGTTATATGTTAATGACCCTATGCATATTCATGTAACCACAATAAAAGGAGTGCTGTGGGGAAACCTGGCTGAGAGTCTGACAGTGGTCAAGTGGTGGAACGACGCTTGGCTCCAGCCAGGTCTCCCTCATGCATGAGTAACCAGAGAACTTTGGTGCCTTGAGTCTTGCTTTTTGCTGCGTAGCAGATTGTCCTTAACGTTCCAGCGAATAGGTTTATGCTACAAACCTATCATTAATTGGTCCTTCGAGAGCCGGATCCCTGGAGTCGACGTTCACCGAGGGGAAAAGAGACACACCGAAAGACTGACGTCAGCCAGGACTTATAGCGGTCCTGCAACAAAGTCCCGAGGCGTGAGAATTCGTCATCGGGCCGGTGGATTAGCCGTCTGTTTTTTCTCCTCGATGGATGATGATTGACGGGATTCGAGACTGATGCTACACGCAATGAGCAACACCAAGTAAGTTTACAGAGGCCGACTCTATAACCGTGTCGTTGTGCAGTCTCCGCCATTTTGCGAGGCGTTGAGAAGTTCGTTACTTAATAAGTGATAATAATAAGTAATTATAATAATAAGTGAGTTTTTCGCTGCTTTGTGGAGCGATAACTGGGTTCCTCGCTGCTTTGTGGAGCGAGAGGTGAGTTCTCCGCCACTTTGTGAGGCGTTGAGAAGTTCCGCGGGGTCCAGAGTGTGCTGGACGATAGGCCTATTTTGTGTTGTTGTTGTTGTCATTATTGTCATTGTTGTTGTTGTTATTATGGGTTCCCAAGCAACCAAGAGTGTGTCAGAGGGTGTTTATGATGAAATTCGCTCCCGGTAGCACAAAGTATTTAGGACATTGGCGCAAGAAATATGATTTTGAAGGTAAATTGGTTGTAGGACAATGTCAAATGTTAGTAGATCAGTTGACAGTAAAGGCAGCTTGTGCGAAAGGAAAATTGAAACAGGAGAAGGAGTTACAACTGGCGTCCGCTAAATTGTGGTTGGAGCAGGCGCAGAAAAGACAGGAGGCAGTGAATGCGAAGAGAGCAGCTTTGCAGGCATTAGCTGTCAAACCTGAAGATGAGACGGTGCAGTCTACTTCAGAGGTGCTGACGTTAAAGGACCAACAGCGTAGAGCAGCATTAGAGAGAGAGAGAGAGGTCAGAGAGGAGGAAGAAAAGCAGGAGAAGAGAGAGAGAGAGGAGGAGGACAGAGTACGGCTGGAGTTTGGGGATGCCGCAGCAGAATATTTAAGTCCTTATAACACTAGATCCAAATCTAAAAGCCATGAGGCGAGTGCAGCTGGTATGCCTGTCTACTCTTTTCATGATACCTTTCCCATGGTGGAGGTTGCAAATCCCCATTTTGGTGTTGAAAATGACCAAAGCCGTGTTATTTGTGTTTACAGGCCATGGACTGAATCTGAATGTGCAGAGGCATGTAAAGATTTAGGAAACCCGTTGACTAATGTTGATGAATTTATCGCCCGACACAAGCAACTCTGCTCCTCGTATCGTTTAAACGGTCAGGAAACAGAAGCCACCTTTAAGAAGTGTCTCACATATAACTGGGCTAGGGTGCGAGGCACCTACACAGGGAGGGATGGTGATACAGTCCTAGCCTATGGCAATGCAAATTTAAGAGGCCAAGTTGATGGGGTTTATGAGCGTCTTAGAAATACTTTTAAAGCTTCTGTAGATTACAACAAAATCGCCCAATGCATGCAGAAAGAAGGAGAAGATGTTCATGAGTTCAGGGCGAGATTAGAGGAAGTTTTCAAAGAACATAGTGGCCTTGAAGAGAGTGCAGAGAAGGCCAGCCCATATCAGCAGCAGTTAAAACATGCTTTGATGAATGGCTTTCATTCACCCATTGCTGATTTCATCAGAAAACAAAATGTTAGTCATAACACTGACGGGTCCGTTGAATGCATGAACTGGGCCCGCCATGCACAGGAAGTCATTAAAAATAAAAAAAAGAAGTCACAAAGCTCTGAGGCCGCTGCTTTTTTAGCAGGTGAAATTTTGTTTCAGGGACAGGCTGGAAGAGGGCAAAATAGAGGCAGGAATAGGAGAAATAGAGACTCATGGCAATTTGGGAGGAACCGTGGGAAAAGAGATGATAGATGCTATGCATGTGGGGAAATGGGCCATCACGCAAGGGAGTGTCCTGATCGCATGCCTGAAGAGTATAAACGCCCTGATCCAAGAAACCCTTATTATAATAAATGACTAGCACCTGTTGACACTGCTAACACACATACATGTACAAATGATCCCTTACTTTGCCAGAATTTACAACAGCCTGTGTTTCAGACTCTAGATTTGACTGAAGTATTGTTAAATCTGTCAGGGAAAGAAGTAAAACCAGTTCGCACGTTAACTGTGCAAGGCAAAACTGTTCAATTTCTGTGTGATTCAGGTGCAGATAAAACTGTTTTAAAAGATCATGTGTCAGGAGTTGACCCTTCAAATGGCACAATTTACGTGAAGTCTGCAAATGGTCAGTTAAATCAGCATAGAAGTCTGGATTAGAGATCCTACCACAGGAGAGGCAGTTCAGAGTTCAGTTGTAATGTGCCCAACTTGTCCGGTGAACCTCTTGGGAAGAGATATGATGATGAAACTTGGAATTTCAATAATTCCAACATCCATTGGGATGATAGCTGCAGGAAAAGGTGAAACTGCTGAGACAATGGTTCATCAGGACAGTGGGGATTTGCATTATTACTGGACACTTGACCTGTCGGCCTCCAGACCTGATCAAATAAACTGTAAACTGTTAGCTGCAGCTGAGGAAATGTTGACAACTAGCCATGACATACAGCCACCAGAAGACTTGCATGTCACACTGAGATTTAAGACCATGCCTGGGCCTGATGAGGCCTACACAGATAAAGTGCTGAAATTAGGGCCACAGAGAATCACCATAAAAGCGATATATACTGATGGTGAAACCATGGCTGGATGTAGTGTGATCCTTTCTGAAGCTGCACAACAACTTTTTACAGGGAAAACACCACACATTTCACTGACAAAGAGTGTCACAGCTGAGTGGACAGACTTAGCATCTTTGGTGAGACAGGGGGAGAGTGTTGGAATGTGGCAGCAACCTGGAGGGGGTTGGGAGACAGACATGCAGCACAGCATCTTTCGTAAAAAGCTGGGATGGGTGACACATACTACACCACAAACACATTTAAAGGGGAGTGAGAATGACACAGCAGAATGATATGTTGTAGATGTCAAAGATCACCCGGAGCTTAAACAGGTCCCAGAGAAGCTCTGGTCTACTGGGAAGACTGATGTGGGGTTAATAACAACAGCGAGTCCAGTAGTAATAAAACCCAAAACATCTTTTAGGCCAAGAGTGAAACAATATCCCTTAAAGCCTGATGCAGTAGAAGGCATTAAACCAGTAATAGAGGATATGATTAAGGCAGGGATACTAGTTGAAGCTCCACAAGCAGCATGTAACACACCCATCTTCCCAGTTAGAAAGGCTGATTCACAGTCGTGGCGCATGATTCAAGATTTAAGAGCTGTAAATCAAGCAGTGGAGAGTATAGCTCCATGCGTCCCCGATCCCCACACCTTATTAAATCAGCTTAGGCCAGACATGACACACTTCACCGTGGTAGATTTAAGTAATGCTTTTTTCTCCATACCAGTACATGAGAATTCACAAGGCTGGTTTGGTTTCACGTATCAAGGCAAAAAATACACATACACCAGATTGCCGCAAGGTTTTTGTGATAGTCCTACAATTTTCACACAGAATATTACAAATTGTCTGTCTGATTTTGTGATTCCATCACATTCACAGATGTTGGTATATGTCGATGACATTTTAATTGCATCCAATTCAGAGAAGAACTGCAAAGACATATCATTGGCATTGCTGACTCACTTAGCTGAGACAGGTAACAAGGCCTCACTTTCAAAGCTACAGTGGGTAAAGACAGAAGTGAAATTTTTAGGACATCTGCTTAGTGCAGCAGGGAAAAGCATACATCCAGAGAGGAAAACAGCTATTTTGGCAGCACCTAGGCCAGTGACAAAGAAACACATGATGCAATTCCTAGGGTTGCTAAATTTCTGTCGATCGTGGATGCCCCATTACTCTGAAATTGCGCAGCCATTATTAGATATGATGTAAAGTAAACCTTTAGCTATGTCAGAAAGTTTAAGTTGGACCCCTGAGGGGGAGCAAGCTTTGTGCACGCTGAAACAGATGCTGACAGGAGCATCGGTTCTAGGGCTTCCAGATTATAACAAGCCTTTTGTTCAAACAGTTGACTGTAAAGGACATTTTATGACATCTATGTTAGCACAAAAATGTGGAGGTGGCATGAAGCCAGTAGCTTATTATTCTAAGAGGCTGGATCCTGTGGCTTGTGCCTTACCTCACTGTGTGCGATCTGTGTGTGCAGCCGCTGAAGCCGTAAAGTGTTCTGGTGAAATTGTTTTGTTTCACCCTTTGACCCTGCTGGTTCCACACGAGGTTGATGTTTTATTGCTGCAGACTAAAATGACATTTTTGTCACCTGCCAGACACTTGTCTTTAATGTCACTGTTGCTCTCCCAGCCACACATAACTATTAAGCGGTGTACTACTTTGAATCCCTCTACATTGTTGCCCACAGAGGAGGAGGGTACACCACATGTGTGTAGTGAGCATGTGGAAACACAGTGTAAACCTAGAAGTGATTTAACGGACATACCACTCACTGAGGGCAAAGTTTGGTTTGTTGACGGTTCCAGTTTTAAAACAGCAGAGGGAAAGACTAAAACAGGCTTTGCTGTTGTGGATGATGTGCAGGTCATCCGTGCTGGGCAGTTATCACATTCCATGTCTGCCCAAGCAGCTGAGATAGTGGCTCTGACAGAAGCCTGCAAAGCAGCTGAAGGGCAGGCAGTGACTATATATACAGACAGTCAGTATGCATATGCTACACTTCATTTCTTTGCCGCTCAGTGGTCAAGACGAGGCATGACAACATCAACAGGTAAACCTGTGGAGCATGCGACATTGTTGCAGGCCCTGTTGAAAGCAGTCTTACTGCCTAGTAAAGTTGCAGTTTGCAAATGTGCAGCACATACACGTGGCACTGACCCCATTGTACTAGGCAACGCCTTTGCAGACAAAATTGCAAAGGAAGCAGCCCTTGGAACACATGGGGTTCATATTCTGGCGGCACAGGAGCAAACTATGCCCATCACACATGATGTGTTAGCAGACATTCAGTCACACTCACCTCCAGCTGAGAAACAGCTGTGGCTCACTAAAGGAGCAAGCCTGCGAGGTGACATTTACTATCTTTGCGACAAACCTATATTGCCTAAAAACTTATATAGGACTGCTGCAATTTTGAGTCATGGACTCTGCCACGTCTCGACAACTCAAATGGTAGCAGCAGTTGAACGGCAGTTTTTCACACTGGGATTCAATGCTTATTCAAAACATTTTTGTAAAGCATGTTTAATATGTTGTAAACATAATGCTCAGGGGAACCTTAGACCAAAACGAGGAAGGTTTCCCAGACCCAGCTACCCATTTGAAGTAATCCATATGGATTTCATTGAGTTGTCTAACTGTAACACCTACAGGTACTGCCTGATGATTGTGTGCCCGTTCTCAAAGTGGGTAGAAGTTGTCCCCACTAAGAAAGCAGATGCTATTTCAGTGGCTAAAGTAATATGCAAAAATGTGATCCCAGAGCATGGGATCCCCCAGACTATTTACAGTGACAATGGTCCTCATTTTGTAAATGAAGTAATTGAGAAAATGTCACAACATCTGGGGATAACGCTGAAAACGCACTGCTCATATCACCCCCAGAGTGCGGGGCTGGTTGAAAGGACTAATGGCACAGTAAAGCTGAGACTCAGGAAAACAATGGAGGAAACAGGCAGAACATGGGTAGACTGCATTGAGCTAGTGAAAATGTATATGAGAATCACGCCAACTGATAATGGCCTAACGCCTTTTGAAATAATATATGGCAGGCCATTTAGAGTTCCAGTGTTCTGTAATGATAATGATAAAGCAGAAGAAGAAAACACACTAGCAGACTGGATGATTAAAATGCTGAAAAGCAAAGAAGTCATGAGTGCAAATAATCTGCCAGATGATTCTGTTTCTGTACAGGAAGAACGTCTGAAGCCAGGGGACTGGGTGCTGATAAAGGTCATAAAGAGGAAGTGCTGGTCAAAGCCACGGTGGGACGGACCATACCAGGCTCTGCTGACAACACCAACAGCTGTGAAAATTGCAGAACGACCCACGTGGATACACCAAAGCCACTGCAAGAAGGTGACACACATCCAGGCCAGCTCGGAGTAAGTGGCAGGAAGACCGGGAACAAAGGGGTGGGAAGCCTCCAGGGCCCCTCGTCTCAATCCGGTGAAGAAACCAACTGAGCCACAGGTACTCATCAGAATGGCTGGTAAAGTGTTGTCTACCCTGCTGGGTGTAATGGCTTTGATGTCATCATGGTCAGCTGTGGAGACCCTGTATGTCCAAGGAAACCACACCCAATACCCTCATGGCTATTCTACAAACTTTTGGTGGCAGTTTATGAATACAACTGCCCACTTGAACAATAGGACAGACTGCTATGTGTGTGCTCATATGCCGTTATCCGCATATACATCTGGACTGTGGCCGTACAGCATATCAAAGGACAGGAGTTGGTGTCTGTTGGGCTTAGCAACTCATCCTGGCAACAGAGTCCTCTGGTCCCAGGCCAATTACAGTACACCTCTGAACATCACCTGGAGTAAGTCGCCACTTCTAAACATGAATTGTTCTGAGCAAACTGACTTATTGGCCTGGCCTCAAGTGTCAGACCCACTGCCGGACATAATATTGCTGAACAAGCTGCATACAGCCCAATTGCCGTTGTGTGTGATGAACAATGGATCATTGTCAGTGGGGGAGTTGCCGCTTCACTTATGTGGATACATATACACCTACTGCCCTCCAGAGGATGAGAGCAGGTGTATGAAATGCTTGACCGATGCAAAGTGCGCTGAGAACTTGACATTAAGGAGGACTGAATGCAAGTCCAACCGGGCTTACAGGATACCAGTAAAGGCAAAGAGTCAGAAGTGGACAGGATGTTCAAGGACGGTGCCGAGCAGCAAAGGAACAAGAGTTTTGGCTGATTGGTATTTCCTGTGTGGACATAAAGCCTATCTATCACTCCCTGAGGGATGGGGAGGATTGTGTGCCGTGGTGAAATTATCCGATCATGTCTTCTTCATGGATAGAGTTGAACATCACCCTAGCAACCGACAGAAGCGTGAGGTGAATTTAGCCTCACCTGACTCGTTTGGAGTGACAGTAGACACTGGAGTGCCGCGAGAATTCCGCATTTGGAGTGGAGGAGCTAAATTCTTCCAAAGTTTGATCCCAAACATTGGAGTTGCAGAGGTGCGGGATCATGTGGAGATCAACCGATATGCCTTACTGCGACACATTAATCTCACTAAGACTCTGGGAACAGCCTTAGCGGAGGAGCAACAGGCCATCAGAACGATGGTACTGCAGAACAGGCTGACCCTAGACTTGATAACAGCATCACAAGGAGGTGTGTGTAAACTGATTGGAGAGACATGTTGTACGTTTATTCCGGATGGATATACGACTGGAGGAGACATCTATGAGGCACTGCAAAACTTGACTGCTCTGCAGAAATATGTGGCAGACCACACATCAGGAGACGCGTCACAAGGCTGGATAGCCTGGTTGACATCTGGACCATGGTGGAATATGTTCTTAAAGTTTTTGACTCCCATTCTTACATTATTGGCATTGCTTTGCTTGTTTACAGGTTGCATTTTGCCATGTGTAAGATCGATGGTGAATAAAATGATTGCTAACACCTTTACCAATTACATACTGTTGCAGCAGAGTGACATGGATACTAAGGCTGATATGTGTGTATGAAATGAAGCCTGCACTGAAAATGTTGACAAGTGGTGTAGAGCTGAAGATATATATGCGCCGTATAGCCTTAAAAAATGACAATACAGGGTGGTGATGATGGGTTTAGATTTTATTATTGTCATTTGTATTAGGAAACATTTAACCATATATGCTTAGAGGTGTATAATCAATTGTGTAGTGATAAGTTGTGTAGTGATAAGTTGTGTGATCTTTAACAGGCTACAGAGGCTTGGTGTGTATTCCACACTAGAATGCACACCTACATCCTGGGAGCACGGGAAGAGGTCGCATCTTGTCTTAATTGTTTTATGGTAGGATTAACGTAGCTACGTCTGTTCTAGTCTAAGTGCTTTTCTGTTTAGATGAACTGCTGGACTTCCTTACCGGGGGGGTCTAGTCTACCCTCTTCCTGACCAAGGATGTTATATGACCCTTTTGACACACACACACACACACACACACACACACACACACACACACACACACACACACACACACACACAGTATTCTTTGTTCACATGTATACCTATGTAAGATGTTATATGTTAATGACCCTATGCATATTCATGTAACCACAATAAAAGGAGTGCTGTGGGGAAACCTGGCTGAGAGTCTGACAGTGGTCAAGTGGTGGAACGACGCTTGGCTCCAGCCAGGTCTCCCTCATGCATGAGTAACCAGAGAACTTTGGTGCCTTGAGTCTTGCTTTTTGCTGCGTAGCAGATTGTCCTTAACGTTCCAGCGAATAGGTTTATGCTACAAACCTATCAGAGATGTTTGATGTTTCTGTTTTTCTGAAACCACCTGAAAGAAAAACTATTTTTCTTGCTTTATGTAGTGTGGAATTTTTTATTGTTTCTTCATCTGTGATGTTCTTGAATGTGTTCACGTGAAGATGGTACAAATAAACTGTCCTTTCAGCTTTAGCTCCTAATTTATTCATTATTTATGGATGTAGCACAGCAGCCGTCTCTTGATTAACACATGGAGGGCTCGGGATCTGATGGTGTCGTCTCCCTAATTTGCCCACTCAGTAAATCTCACTCATGGCCAAGAAATTGAAATAAACCTTGTTTCCCTGCTGGATAGTGATCCACTGTAACTCTGCTCCTCCTTCCTGTTTAGGATTTCTGTGGCTGAAGTAAAATTCCCTCCATCCATCACTTATCCCAGCTAACCCAAAGTGAAATAAAGTTTTGCTGGTCTTAAAAAAGCATTACAATAATGGGCATTACCAATGCAAACTGAATGATACAGAAGATGAAAGAAGAGACTTTGATCAGTTAATAAAGCTCATGATCTGGATTCATTGTGGCTGCTACACAGATACTTCTGGGTCACTTCTCTCAGTTAGGAACCTTCCTCACCAAACTGACTGTTGGACCACACCCCTGGTTTCATGAGAAATTGTTTCAGCCATGATTTCTCTTCCTGTATTTCAGAGTAAAGACTGAAGTGACAAATGGAAGCATGTTTAAAAAACACAATGTGAGAGAGACGTTGAGGTCCTTAGAAGTTAGCCTGGGTTTTTCTGTCACCCTGCTAGATGTTACACACCTTGTTATTGGACTGATTTCTACTGCTGGACTACTCCTGCGGAGAGTATTGAGCTGTTATTGAGCTGCACATACGTTACGACCTGCTTAAGTTCGAGGTCACAGCGTCTGTAGAGCAGCTGGAACATAATGAAGTCTACAAGGTTAAAGTTTTCTCTTCAGTTATTGTTCTTTCTGCTGCTTGGTTTGATGGATCTGAGAGCTTTTGTTTTTATTATTGTTATTATAATTATCATTAATATTTTACTCTCTAGAAGTTTTAAAATAGTGTTTGTGTTTGAAAAAATTGATTTAAGAATTGAACAGAAACATCTGTCCTTCTGAAAATGGCCCAAAGGCACGGAGACAAAGTCAAAGGATGCAACCTGTAACTTTCTCTTCCTTCATGTCAGGACCATCATCCATGATTTATATAAAATGCATATAGCAACAGTAGCACTTTAGTTTGGACTTTATGATTTCTGTAACTGGAAAATATTATTTTGTTTAAAGACAGAAGTGACCGCATAGTTGCAACATCAAAGGGAAATATTAATTAATTAGCATCAAGTATATTTGTTGCTCAAGCGTTTGCACTATAACTTAAGTAGGATTATAACTTTTAAGGAAGGAAAGATTTCAGATATTTAGTTCACTGTTTCAGTTATTTTATATGAAATTAAAACATTTACGTTGGTCAAATATGATGCTCTAAATCAAATAAAAGTTTGAAAATAAATGATGTATTTTTAAATGCTGCAACAAATGTTCACAAAAAGTAACTATAATTAAAACCAGTTAAACAAAATCAAATGTTTGAATCATGCTTAACCAAATGCCAGGCTGGAGAGCTGAACCTAAAGTATACGTAGAAAGATTTCAACATCTGAGCAGTTTTTAATGTTTTTATCACATATAAATGTCACAGCAGTGGGTCCTGGCCCAATGCTTTGTGTTTTTGGTTTTCTTTGACTCTTGTTTTTCTTGGTTTTTGTTCTTCTTATTTATCAGGCTCTCAGTAATCTTAGTTCTCCCTCCCTCAGTGTTCATTTCAGCCTGTGTTTAGTTTCTGTTCCCGTGTCCCACGTTTCATCGTTTCATGTCGAGTCAGCCCTGTCTCTCTGTTTCCTGTGTCTCCCCAGTCAGCCCCGCCTCCCTCGGGCACTCATGTGTGATACAGAGTAATAAACCTGACTACATTTGCTACACTCTCTTTATTACCTGTTACTTTAAAATTCATACACTAATTATGTCTGCCCATCTCTCTAATGTGAAGGTCAAAGGTCAACATCCCAGTGACATAAGAATAATCCCAAAGGGGCAAAGGCAGCGGTTAATTTAGCACATTTAGCATTAAGGGTACAGCAAGGATATACTTTTACTTATTGTGGCAGGGGTGTGGTCTCTGGCCTGCTGCAGTGGAGGCTGGTGGCGGGACGTTGGACGGCACAGGTGAGGGTGATGGAGCTCATGACTCTCCCCTTTATAGTGACGGAGGAGACTGGCGTGGGGAAGCGTGTAGTGGAGGAAGCCGAGGAGAGAGCTGGTTTCTGGCTACAAAGACGGCGTCAAACCAGAAAATATTGCTCGTGGTCAAATGTCAAAGGAGCTTGCAAAGAAAAGCGTCTGGACTTCTTTAAGTTGCTTGAAGACGTTTCACCTCTCATCCGAGAAGCTTCTTCAGTTCTAAGGTCAAATGGTGGAGAGTCCCAGATATAAACCTAGTGGGAGTGACCCCCCACAGAGGGACAAAAGGACCCCCTGATGATCCTCTAATCGCCTGAGCCAAGGTGTGAAACTGGGTGTGGGTCCCAATCAGCCAGAGTTTCGGGTGAGTTCATTGTGAAACCTGGCCCCACCTTATCATGCGAATTCCTGAGATCAGATGGCCCAGGATGTGAGTGGGCGTTAAGGCGTCTGGGAAGGGATCTCAAAACTGGATTATAGATGGCAGAGAGTTGGTTTCGTAAACCCCGCCTCTGTTCAAAGATGGTCGCTCACAGTGGACATAGATGCTTCTTTCACTCCTCTTTCAAACCATCTGTCCTCTCTGTCCAAAATGTGAACATTGGCATCCTCGAAGGAGTGTCCTTTGTCCTTAAGATGCAGATGGACTGCTGAGTCTTGTCCTGTGGAGGTGGCTCTTCTGTGTTGTGCCATGCGCTTGTGAAGTGGCTGTTTGGTCTCTCCAATGTAGAGGTCTGGGCATTCCTCGCTGCACTGTACAGCATACACCACATTGTTAAGTCTGTGTTTTGGCGTTTTATCTTTCGGGTGAACCAGTTTTTGTCTGAGCGTGTTGCTGGGTCTGAAATACACCGGGATGTCATGCTTGGAGAAAACTCTCCTGAGTTTTTCTGATACACCGGCTACATAGGGGATGACAATGTTGTTGCGTCTGTCCTTCTTATCCTCCCTCGCTGGTGTCTGATCTTCTTTTCTGTGCCTCTTTGCTGACAGTAGAGCTGGGCGATATGAGATTTTTTCATATCACGACATGTTTTTTTCATTTCAGGCGATAACGATATCTATCACGATATAAGCCAAATAACTATATTTGTAAGATTTAAATGTGCCGTTGCTCACAAGTAAAATGTGAAATAATCAGCAGCTTGTTTTGATTTAAATATTTATTTCCCATAATAAGTTCAACAGGGTAGATGTACTTCAGGAACATGAGACTTTTTCAGATAAATAAAGGCAAATATTGCAAACTACACAAAAGGCAGCCGCTAAAGCGTTTAAGTTTCAAAATAGAACAAACGAAACAGACTAAACTGTCAATTCCACTTAGAAACAAAATATTAATTCTAAAAATAAATCTTAGTTTGTTTTACAGAAGAACAGACAAAACTGACTAACTTTTGTCAATATCAAATAAACTGAGAACTAAAAGGAAATTCTCAATCTCTCCTTGTTGTATAGCTGAGCTTTTCAAACAGTTTTAACAGTTACTTTAGTCTGACAAAAGCCGAATGACGAATTAGCGCTTCCAGTCAGAGACTGAGGCTACGTCCACACGTACACGGGTGTTTTTGAAAACGGAGATTTTCCGTTTTCGTTTTAAAAAATAATCCCGTCCACACATAAAGGCAGAAATGAAGGAAAACGCTGCTATGAACATGCCAAAGCAGCAGGTGGCGCTAGATTCCTAACCGTGCAGAAATGTTGGCCAATCAGAAGTCTAGAAGCCTCGGTGGGAAAAAGTAAACAAAGCTGGGGCATAGAAGCAGAACCGAGTCGTATGCGTGGAGGGACAGTGTGTGTATATGTAAGCATTTAAACACTGCAGAGAGTAGAATTAACAGTATTGTAGAAATTCATTTCACCGAAACAATAACGTGGCGCACAGTGTGACGCATGCACCAGTTTATTGTATTTCCAGACTTGCTTTCGGCACAATTTACAGTGCACGCTACTCTGTTTTTGTCAGACTTGAAATAGCCGAAATACCTTCACACTATGGAACTTCTGTGGCTCTTCCGTTCGACAATCTCTCCGGCATTGGAACCATCATCTGGTTTTTCTTCGGTCACGCTCGGTTGAATTTTCTAGTCGGCACACTCATTTCCTCCATTACCCGCTGGCTGCTTCCCAAACAAACACACGTGCGGCTTGGCACTTGTGCTGTACGTAACAAGTAACGTGACGTGACGCTGCGGCTGTGATTGGTTCGGCTCTGCGCTACTTAATTTGGATTGGCTGACCCTTTTTTTTTTTTTTTTTTTAAGAGGACAAGAGCGGCGAGGTCTATCGCGATAGCTTAATTTCTCTATCGAGTAAAAGTTATATCGCGATACATATCGTTATCGTTCTATCGCCCAGCTCTAGCTGACAGAGGCTCCTTTGACTACGATGACCTGGATGACTGAGAACCTTCACAGACACTTGTGGTCAAATAATGTGTTGTGCAGCACGCAGGACAGACAGCGCACAATGTGCTTTGAAGTAGCAGCCAAGAAAGGTGTAATTTAAGTCTACGAGCAGTGAACACCCGTGTGCACACCTGTGTGGATCAGCGCGCTTGTATTCAAATGGTTTCCACATGTAATGGTCTGCAAGAGGATGTAGCGAGCCATAGCCCCGTCCCCCAGGGCATGAAACAGGCATGGAGGAGATCCAGGCCCCAGAGTGCGAGAGCCCAAGGAGGACAACCGGAGGGGCATCTGTGCCACCCTCATGGGAAGGGCTGAGGATCCCCAGACGAGGCGTCACCCAGTAGCCACCGAGCAGAAGCTAGAGGGGGCTTCACCAGCGTGCCCAACGGCTCCGCCGGCAGCCGGCTGTGCCAGAGTGAACCGAGCCGCAGGCCCAGAGGCCGGAGGCCCGAGGGCCCCCCACACCCCGGAGGAGGCCTGACCGAGCAACAGGCGCCAGGCCCCGCCAGGTAGCCACCGGGAGTGAGCCGGTACATACCTGAGCGCCCAGCCCCGGACACCAAGAACCACCAATGCACCGACCCCTGAGGGCATCAGTCACCAGCAGGGAGTGTGGTGAGGGGAGATAGGCCTTGGAGGGCCTGGGAGTTCCCAGAGAGGTGGAGTCTAAGACCCGACCTGACATATAGACACAGACAAACAGGCACACACAGACACAAACATGCGTTCCCACCCTCATGCACACATATACAAACACTCAGCACTCACCCAACGTAAGGACTGACATAAATGGACATGTACACACAATCACACTCCCCAAACATACTCTATACCCCGGGTCCAGGTACCCTCGCCCCCAGAGGGGGAAGCAGAACCCAGACCCAAGAGATGTTACCCTTCCCCCCGGGGTGGAGGCAAGCAGACCGTCCCAGGCTCCGCAGCAGCAGGGAGGCCAATCGGACAGCCAACATCTCCTCCCAGCCCCCCCGCCCCGATGGCTAGCAGAGAACGGGGGTGTGTGAAGACCCCATACCTCCCTCCTCCCGCTCATGTGTAGTGTTGCTGCGTGTTGCTCTAAAGTGCATTTAAAACTAAAAAATGGTGCTGCTGCCAGAGAGCAGCAGGTGTTAGCATGGCCCCTCCCGAGAACCCTCAATGTCTACATGGATTTAAAATTGAGAGGTGGGCACCAGCGCCAGAGGTAGGTTTGAGTACACAGACCGTCCACTGGACGCCGTTAACGTGCCCACCCTCAAGGCCCTATATATATGTGTGTGTTATGAGAGTGTAAGTAATGTGGATGTCTAAGTTGTGAGATAAAATTGAGGCACAGGTGGCCAGAAGGGGACGGGGGGGGATGTCTCACCTGCACTCCTGTGACACACCCGCACCCCAAGGCCCTACCTGTATGGGTGAGTGTGGTGGAGCGGGAAGAGGGAGGTAGCCGGGGATGGGGAGGAAAAGGAGGGAGGGGAGGATGCCCCTCCCTAGGGTCAGCTCCCCCGCTGACCCCAGTAGGCACCCCCGTCCTCTGGTACCCACCAAGGCAAGGGAGCCCAGGTCCATCCAGACCGCGGCCTACGGTAGCACTGCCAAGCCCCACAGGACCCGGGGCAGCCCACCCTACCCACCGCAGAGGAAACTGTACCCACCCCAAAATGAACATATTTCAAGTAAACAGCTGGACTGATCAGGTCCAAACACAGAGTGATAAACTTGTCAAACAGCTGTCATATCTTTATATAGAAGCTCTTTATAAATGCTGCTCACTGCAGTCTGTTTACTAATAATGTCAAAGTGTTAGAAACACAGAAACATCAGAATGGTCTTTGTTCACAGAAACCTGTCTGGGATCCTTTGTTGTTCTTTTGATGCAGAGTTACATTATAAATATAAAGAGTTATTTCAGAGTCTCATCAGTTTTCCTGCATGTCTTTATTTAACACATCAGCAGGGCTGAAGCTCTCATGTTAAACACACACTGATCTATGGACACGTTCATGTGTTTCTAACAGAACCAGGCTGTTATCAGCCTGCACTAACATTATGTCACACACACTGAATGTAACAGTGACAGTTTACATCATCACACAATCAGCTGTGATTGTTTCACTGTCATCAAACGAGTCAACAGGAAGTAGAATCAATAGAAACCAATCATTTACTGACAGCATGTCTGATGGAAATAAGTGCAGATTATGTATGAAGTCTAACTGCACACAGTAACTGTGTTACAATAAGGACTTAACAGCGCCCTCTGCTGGAGTGTTTCACACTGAGAGCAGCTTTCCTCTGAATTCAGTGAGGTTATGACTGAAATTATTGGTGTAGTCGGTTTTATAAAGACCAGACCAGTAAAAACAAGAGTGTCTCTGCTGTCTGTGAGGAGATGTAGCCGAACATCAAGCTGTGCTGTTTCACAGTGAAGCCAGGCGGCTGTCACCAGGAAAAGTCTTGTCCTGAGTTTTTGAGCTCAGAGAGCAGATCAGATGTTTTTGGAGCAGGAGCACAAGTATGAAGTCGCAGAGTTAGTGATGAGAGCTTCCTGGCAAAACTGGCCTACCTGATTGACATATTTGGAAATGAAGTAAATCTACAGCTTCAAGGGAAAGATAAAAACCTCCCTCAGGTCACAAGATCAGCTCTGTCACTGAAAGCTTGCAGTGTGGGGCAGGAGACTCGATGAAGGAGACACAGATTCATTGGAGAACCTGCATGAATTTGTTGACACTACTGACGATGATGCCGCCTCAGTGACTCCATATATCAAGCAGCATATTTCATCACTGATGGGATACTTTTAAAAGGACTTCCATGAAAACAGTTCCCAGCATGACCAGCTCCAACTGGTTTCAGCTTTGCAGAGCAGAACCAGTTCATTGACGTCTGACTCCACACTGAGACTGCAGTTCACATCACAGACACTGAGTGGATTCTGGCTGAGTGTAGAGAAGCAGTATCCACTCTGAGGGCAGCAGGCTCTGGGCGTTCTTCTTCCTTTAGTCTCATCTTTGTGAGGCTTCTCTGCTGCTGCTGCAGACCAAGTCCAGGTCCCAGCTAAACACTGAGCAGGAGCTGAGAGCTGCAGGATCCTGCTTCAAAGCTGCTTTGAAAAGCTGTGCACTGCAAAACGTGCTCGTCGGAGCCATTAATGCTGACTTTGTTATTTTGATCAAAGAAAGAAATCAGCACAAACTGTTTGATTCGTTTTTGTTTTGTAGGTTAAAGTGTTTCATATATTGTGCTCCTGAGTTAATGTTGCTGATCAGTTTGAATTCATTTTGATTGTTTATGGAGTTTATTTCATTTTATGTTTCAGTATCAAACGGTTCAAATGTTTATAGTTTTATTAAGGATGTAATTTCTTTTTTATTGAAGGTAAATTGTTGCACTTTACTTTGTTTCCATCTAAAAGTGTTACATTGTTTCTCTTCCAAACTAAAAAGTGTTTCTGCTGCAGCTTCCTTTCACTCTTTATCATTTTCCAGTCAGTGAAAGTCTTTTTGTGTCCTCCTAAAGTCCACCGTCCTCACAGTGAACACTCGTATGCTGTTGTGCTGTCACAGACTGTTATCAGCCGTGTAGCCGCTCATACCTCATTTATTCTTCTTGTTCTACCGTCAGACCCAGGCGCACAGCTTTGGTTAAAGTTCTTATGTTTGATTTCATAACAGCTCTTCAGACTTCCACTCTTTATAACTTTATAAGTATTTTTGACAAAGCCATCTTCTTTTACTCATCCACTCAGCAAGCTCCCAACATAGTAACCTATCAACTCACATACCCACATAGCTTGTTCTTCTTTGTCATTTTATTGGCAGTTGGTGGTGCATTACTGCCAACAGCTGGCTGGGAGAGTGGACCAGCATGATGCTAACCTGCATAGCTTAGTGTCGCGCCAGTTCAAAAGTCAGCCACGGCAGCCGGCAGGAAGAAACTATCCAACTACACGGTAAATTAGAAACTGCTTTGTGATCCGGACAAAATCCTCTTGGGGTCTGGATTTGGACCGGAGTCCAGGAGTTGGGGACCCCTGTTATAGTACCATATCACCCTATTAGAGCACTTCGCTCTCACTCTGCAGGCCTACTTGTTGTTCCTAGAGTATTTAAAGTAGAATGGGAGGCAGAGCCTTCAGTTTTCAGGCCCCTCTTCTGTGGAACCAGCTTCCAGTTTGGATTCAGGAGACAGACACTATCTCTACTTTCAAGATTAGTCTTCAAACTTTCCTTTTTGCTAAAGCATATAGTTAGGGCTGGACCAGGTGACCCTGAATCCTCCCTTAGTTACACTCAAAGAAATCTGTTGTTGTGGGCGTAGTTGTCTGCTGCTGAAAACTCCAGTGATTTTCCTGCAGTTTGACATCTAATGTGATCTTGTGAACTTCGTGAGTCCAGGTAACGAACCACTCTGACTAGATTGTATCCTGTCATCTCAACAAGAACAAGAATTAAGTTGCTGAATTTCATGCAGATGCTACATGATTTAATTATGTTCACCACAGAAACATGAAATTATTTAGTTCAAATCACAAGTTTGAATCTTGTACATGTAACATCCACCCAATAGGTGTAGGCTGCTGGGGGACTCCCATGATGCACTGGGTGTTTCTTCTTCACTCACTGTGTGTTAATACACCTCTACGTGTTTAATCATGAGTTATTATTCATATCTGGCTCCTCCACAGCACGTCTTTGATGTCTTCTTTCTCTCAGCCGAACTGGTCACATGGCTGCCCCTCCCTGAGCCTCGGCACATCCTGTGGCTGCAGAATCAGCAGCAGCTCTAATCAAACATGATCAATCCTCAAGTGTCAGTGAGAATAAAAGAAAAGGAAGTCATTTGTCATGAGAAGTGGGGCTCAGGAGGTGGAGCAGGTCACCTGACAATAGTAAGGTCGGTGGTGTCATGGTCCTGAGTCTGAGGACTCAGTGTTTTGTGTTTCCTTATGCTTTTGTTCATTCCGAGTGTGTATTCTGTTGTGATTTTGCCATTTGTTAGGTTTCTGTTCTTTGCCTGCCTGCTCCCACTTCTCTGTGTTCCCTCTGTCTGTCCATGGTGTTATTGTGTCTGCTCATGAGTCTGCCTGTCATGTTCAGTGTCCTGTCTGATTCTGTGTCTGTTAGTTTCCTGTTTTATTCTGAAAGTTCATGTCTCATGTCAGTGTGTTCAGTTTTACCTCTCCCCTGTCTCGTTAGCCTTATTGCTCCCAGCTGTGTCTCCCTCCTGTGGCCCATTCCCTGATTACTCCCCGTGTATTTAAGCCCTGTGTTTTCCTGTGCTCGCTGTCGCGTCGTCTGTTTAGTTCCATGTCAGTCTGCATTATTCTGTTACCTGGTATTCATTCTGCGTCTCTCTGCCATCTCTCTTTGTGCATTTCGCTCCTCCTCCCGTGAGTGTTTGGTTTAAGTTTTGTTCTTTAGTTTTCCCAGTTTAGGTTTGTTTACTCCCCGCTCTGCTCTTCCTGTTTTGTCACCTTCTCACCGCTGTAAATAAACACTCACTCGCACCCCAGCCGGTACCTGCATTTTGGATCCTTTTTTCAATACACCACACGACTGCTGTGCAGCCGTGACAGGTGGTTTGATCCCTGCTGCTCCAGTCTGCATGCCAAAGCATCTTTACTGGTCGTGTTACTATGGTAACCCAGAGGAGTTTACTATGATAAGTATTAATTAATTCATTAAATGAGACAATCAGTCAAAAGTCAATCATTCATTTTTAATCAGCAGTGTTTTTGGAATCATCACATAAATTTAAAACAAAACCAAAAACGCTGAACAAGTTTGTAAAGTTTTTTCTAAGCCAGTCGTCACAAACGTCTGTAAGTTTGAAGGTTTTCAGCTGACAGACGTTCAGGTAGTTTCATCGCTCTGGTTTGGAGGATTCAATGTTTATTAATCGTCCCTTCAGACGACCAAAGGCTGCCACGTGTACGGTAACAGCACAGACACGTGACAGACTAAACTTTTATGTGACAGCGTTTAATCTGTAAAAGGTGACGTTGACATATTTTGGAGGCGTGTTGGTCACCAAACTGAACGTGTTCACTCACTGGAGTCTGTGTGGTTGTTGTTGTTGTTATTCACCGTCTTCTCTCTGACTGTGATGATGGTCCCATTTCCTTTAGACACAGTTAAAGATGGAATCTCCACAGTCACTTTACAGATGTATGTTCCTGAATCCTCTGATGTTTGAAATGTTCAAAGATGAGTCTTTGCCTCCTTTTTCAGAGACTTGGAGATTGATTTGCGTTGGTCTCTCTCTTAATTATTGTTTGATTTTTCAGCCAGGCCACTCTGAATCTTTCAAACGTTCTTGTCCAGCAGCAGGTGATGCTTACGGTCTCTCCCTCCATGACAGAAACATCTGGACTCTGGGTCACAACAAACATGCCCGATGAAACAGCTGCAAGAGACACAAAACTGTGGGTCAGTACAAAAGTTGGTTCTGTTCATCTGGACGCAGCGTTTTGTGGGAGAAACGTGTCGTCATCATCAGGTGACGTCTTCAGTCTCAGCTGCAGGTTTCAATCTTATAAACAGGACATTTGCATAATGACTGAAACCAGCCCACTGGGGCTGAGCTCCGTTCCTTCATCTTAATCATGCAGATTCTCATGACCATTGATCAACAACCACTGATCCATGTCCATGAGTCCCATTCACAGAGAGTTGGGGAATGGCTGCAGTCACAGCATGTAAGATGTGACAGATGGACCCTTAGGCCCCTCCTCCATTCAGAGATGGTCTTTCCCTTTTCACGTAAATGGCCTCCTTGACTCCGCCCTCAAACCAGCGTTCCTCCCTGTCCAGGATGTCACATCCTCATCATTGAAAGAGTGTCCACTGGCCTGTAGGTGTAAACAGACTGCAGAGTCCTGGCCTGACGAGGTGGCTCTTCTGTGTTGTGCCGTCCTCTTAGCCAGAGGTTGTTTGGTTTCCCCGATGTATAAATCCTGACAATCCTCCTGCACTTAACAGCGTACACTATGTTACTCTGTTTGTGTCGGGGGACCCGATCCTTGGGGTGGACCAGTTTTTGGTGCAGCGTGTTGAGGTGTTTAAAAGCCACAGAGACCCGGTGTTTAGAGAAAATGCGTCTCAACCAGGGGCGATTCTAGGATCAGAGCTTTGGGGGTGCTGAGCACCCAGAGAGCTGCCCAGCCAGGCAAGATAAACTTTACTCGTCACGATGAGACGTCTTCCCCGTCTCTGTCAGTCCCTGCATCCCTACATGCCTCCAGTTGTACCGAGTTCTCTCTGACTGTCTCCTTGGTGCATTTAAACCCCTGTTCCTTCCTGTCCTCGTCGTCTGTTGTCTTCGTCTCTGTTATCCATCATCCTAATTTTACCCTCTCTGTGCAAGTCTGCAAATGTCTTTATTAAATCATAAGATTCTTAAATTCATCAAGTCTCAAAACATGACATCACTGTTTTGTACATTTTAACACAATTTAATAAACATGCTTCAGCCAGTACCTTTTGATTAGCCTTGTCTCGGTTTCTTGCTTTGTGGTAGATCTTTATTGTTTTCACTGAGATATTTGAATGCTAATCAATAAATCAATATTCAATTAAAAAAAAAAAAACCTCTAATCAAACAGTTTTTGAAAAGTTTGTAACAAAACCATCAAATCTGATCAAGGTTATTTAAACGCTGCAAAAGAAGAATGGATTGGAATAAAAACATACATATCCTGACCTTAATTACTGGGGAGAATGATGAATGATGCTCATAGTGAGTAAAAAGTAAACTGAGTGATTCTTTGGACAGACTTTTAAAGTGTTCGTATAATATAATACAGATACATAAACATACACTCCAAAAATAGAGTTCTTGAAATGTACAAATGTACAAAATATTAATTTAAAAAATTATAAAAATGGAGGCAACTGTGCCTATGGTACAATGTATAAAAAGCTCTTCACTGCAGACACGACTAACATGGCTCTGCAGATTGTTTCTTTTATTTTAACGTCACCTCACCTCGAGGTTGGCAAATCTATCAGTGTTTGGTGATCAACTCTCTCAAGCAGTTTAACAGTTTCTGCTGTAACTGTCACTGCTCCCTGTCTGCTTCCTTACCTGATTCTTCCTGACCTTGTTCTTTCCCCTCTTTGAACTGATAATCACACGCAGATGTCACACAGTGGAAATTTGTGTTTTTATGTTTTATCAATCTGTGTATTGGTACATAGTGTTGATTTTATTTGCATGATTTTATTGTGATATTTATATTGCATGTTTGTTTATTGATATTTATACGGCATAGTTTTATCCTTATATTTATATTATGTGTGTTAATGTTGTACCATGTTCCTTTAACCCACTGTGGACTAAACAGACAATTGTAGGCACCTGTGAGGTGGGGGCGTTCCCCAAGGTGGCCTATCAGCCGCCAGGTTGACCTGTTAAAGGGGATAGTGAGCGCAGAGACAAGAAGAGGTGTGACGCACGAAAGGTGAGCAGGAGAAAAAGGAACGCGTGCAAGCCCGCACGTGTGTGGAAGGAACTGCTGCCTGACTGTGGGGTGCCGCGAGTCGTTCGGCGATCCAGTCCCAACGCAGGAACAGCAACAGTGGGTGGCGATGGCTGCAATGCACAACAGGGCAGGGATGCCCCTCTGCCTGCATCTGACGGTGAGACGAGGGAGTCCGTGTTCAGGTGTGGAGTGGGGCGGGACTGTGCGGCGACGCGCTGTCAGCAGGAGACAGGTCTGCGATAGGAGCCTCCTCCCTGGTCTGCTGCTGACGAGTCTTACCATACTGGAAGAGAAGTTCCTCTCCTGTCTCTTTCATATACACTCTAAAAAATGATTCATGGGGTTAGTAAGTAAAGCTTAAAATTAATAGCTTTTTCTGCATAAAAAATTAAGTTTGTTGCATGTACACATTGTAATCAGTTGATAACTTAATTTAATGAGTTGGTCGAAATGAAAATAAAGAAAACAGTCTTAGCTCAGTAATATATCGATTTTGAACAGACATTTCTGTGTTAACTTAACATGAAAGTGTATTCAGTTAATACAACTTAAAAATCTCGTAAGCGTCCTTTAAAAGCTGAGTACAAGGCTGACTTGCCCAGACATATTGTGCTCTCAGACCACTGATCGAAAGAAACGGAGGCAAAGAGAGAAAGCAGAGAAGCGGCATTTTGTACGGAACATTATCAAACGTTAAAGCTTTGTGGTGAGTACAATTTTTTGCCTTGTTTTATTCACAGCAGCTAATAACTCTAACTTTAACTCTATCAACACGCACTGCAAGAAATCCTTTTTACACAACACTAAACTCTTCCTCGGCGAGTGGTGGTGATAAGCTAGTAACGTTACACTTCTGGCTAACTTGTGAAGTAATTCGACCGTAACATTAGTCTTTGTTAAGTTTTGTTTTACGGTGGCAGCCAAATGGTGTTAATTGACACTGAGCTTCTGTAGCAGTAGTTTTAACTCTGCAAAGACAGGGTAATACATGTTTTTCTTCTTTCTACTTTGAAATCGTTGCAGCGTTGATGAAGGTTTGACCAGCAAAAGGCTGGGCCATTTTACATTCATGACTAAACAAATGTAGGTTACTGAGTATACATTCGGTTTAACATCGATGCATTTTGATGTTTAAGTCCTAGAGTTATTTTTATGTGAGATTGAAGTTTGTTAATTGAGCCCTAGCTGAAGAACAGCCTGTGTCAAAGTTCAGTCAAAAAACGCGGGCGAGGAAGCGAACGCCATGTTGTAGAAACGCCACAGGAAAGATCTTAAGTAACATTCATAAACTAGTTGTTTTAATGACATTACATTGAGTGTGCATTAGCACATAAAATATAATTTTGCTCTTTTGGGTGTTAACTGCAGATACATAAGCGCAGTTGTATCACTTAAGAAAAAATATCTTTGATTTGGAAACATAACATAACATTCTCCATTCGCAGGCAGGAAGTTGTCAATCAAGCACCAAAAATCAATGACCTGAAAGAAAGATGGCCTGCTCTTTTTGATGCAGTTCAGGTAAATATTTTTCCATAAGATAATTTGCAGTATGTATTCTTTTAAAGTAAATTGTATACATTAACATGTTGTGCCTATTTGTGCCTTTTTTTTATACAGATAAACCAAGAATTCAGAAGGATCACCACTGTTAACCTGGAGACAACATTCATGGCAAAGCTGGACCAGTACTCTCAGAAAATAATGTCCTTGCTGTCCTCAAGAGGAGGGGCTGCAAAAATGCGCATTCGGCGCATCCAGAACATGCTGCTAGAGGTATGAATGAATGAAATGTAGTTTATTTCAAATAGGATAATCCACTTTTTTTTCCAATAGGTGATATTGAGTCTTAAAAGGTAGCTGTTTACAACTCAACTATGTCAAATTATTGTTTAGAGCTTGAGGCACAAATATCAATTAAAACTATAAATACTTAATAATAAAACAAATTATAGGTGATGTGGATCATGATTGGCAGAGTAATTTGCAAGATTTTGCAGTTTTTCTATTTGTTACCTGGATTTTTCAAGTTCATGAATTGATCATTTCAGAGAAATGGCTCTTTGAAATGATCAATTCATTATTTTGATTATCACTGGAAATCTATAATTGGTACAGTTCAGGCCATATAAAGTCAATCCTTTTTTCTTTTTTTTTTTTTGGATGTAATTATCAAAAACCCATCCTCCTCGAAGAGCAGTTCGACATTCTTTTTCTTATTCACAGGACGATTCTGTGGAGAGAAGGCGAGAGGTCGCTATCCGTGGCTTAGTGGTGTATCTCAGGGAAAAGGAGGAGGATCTCTTCAAAGAGCAGGTAAATCAGACATGACTATACTTTGTATTAGAGCTACGATCTAATCTATTATTAATTGATTTCTAAATTAATCGGCAACTATTTTGATAATTGATTGATCGGTTTAAGTAATTATTTTAGAAAAAGAAGTCCAAATTCTCTGGTTTCAGCTTCATAAATGTGAATCGTTTCTGGTTTCTTTACTCCTCTATGACAGCAAACTGAATATGTTTGACATTTGAGGTCATCATATTGGGCTCTGAGAAACATTGACATTTTTCACCATTTTCTGACATTTTCTGGACCAAACAACTAATCAGATAATCGTCAAAGGAGCTTGCAAAGAGAACCTTCACAGACATAATCAGATAACTAAAATTGTTAGTTGCAGCCCTATTTTGTGTTACTCTCATGTATAAGTATGATTACTTAAAACATTTATATTGATTCTGATCTACCAGGATGGTGGCGGCGATATTACCAATGAAGTGATGAAGATTGTAACCAGAGGTGCCACAACGTCTGATCCAGCCAGCGCAAGGATCATACTTGAAGGAACAGAAGTCCTAGCAGACCTGGATGTACCCAGAGCCTGTGCCTTGCTAATGGGGCTGATATATGCACTCAACCTCAGCTACCCAAAAGAACTGAAAAACACTTTTGAAAAACACTTTTGAAGTGTTTCAAAAGATATTCCTCGAGCTGGATGATCTGAAAGCCAGTCCTAAGGTAATGTCACTAAAAAGTAAACTGTTGTACTAAAAAATGTGAAGAGTGAGGCTATCCTCAAATTAAACGGGAAATGTTCCACTGTTGTTTGCAATGTGTTGTGTTACATACTGTACAGTAGGCAGTAGGTGTAAAGTTGAGCGTTGAGCATTAAGTACACCTAGTTAAAAATAATGCACTTTAAAAGGATAGCTCGGGTCTTTTGAAGTGAGGCTGTATATGAGGTACATATGTATTGTGAGTGTATTACACACAGTAGATGGCAGTCAGTAAGCTCCACCTACGGAGAAGCAGACGGGGCCACCGGCACGCAAGATGAGCCTCCATCCTAATAAAACTGATGTCAGTTTAAATGTACATTATATCAAGAATATGTTTACTGCTTTATTTTGCTATCAGACAGCCTTTTCTGTGAGGAAAGAGAAGTTCTACTGCTTGTTGTTTCAATCGCTCTGGCCCACCAGCGTCCATGGACAAAAACAGCAATTTTACCTGACAGCACACAGGAGTTGCTGGTCTCCTGCTGCCTTGATCAGTAAGTGTAATTGTGTTATTTGGTGACTTTGGTGTTAGTTCGGGTTAGTTCAGATTTACCAAAGTCACACAAACAAACTGAGCCTATCGTGCGTGTTGGTGGCAGGAATGTGCTGACTGCTGTCTACTGTGTGTAATACACTCACAATGTACTTCATACTTAAAAAAACCTAAACTATCACTTTAACACAAACAAACTTGAATCAGAGCATGACTGTCAAAATGTTCAGTCATTTTGAGACAGATTTACAGGGGTGTTTTATGTCATTTATTTTATGGAGGCAACAATTTTGTCTGCTATTGAAATGTCAATGAGTCTGGAATGGTGGACTGGTGTTCTAATAAACAGTTTGATCATAAAACTGGAATTTCAATGTGTAATTTATTGTATAATTGTAAGTTATAAGTTATTGTAAGTTATTAGTACTCAAAAAAATTAAGGTAACAATTTGCATGGATATTTCTGAGTAGAATAAAAGTAAAAAAATAAGTTTTAATAACTAAATGGAGTAATTTTTTAAACAATTAAAATTAAGTTGGTTCAACTTAATTAAGCTTGTAGAGGACAAAGCAAATCATGTTGTTTGTACGTAAGGAATAGAGTTTGCCTAACTAGAGAACTCTTGTGGCATTTACGCTATAGTGGCTAAGCTGAAGTAACTTAAAAAGATCCATGCAAATTGTTACCTTAATTTTTTTACGTTAAGCCAGCAGATCTTTTTTTAGAGTGTAAGGACCACTCGCCCATGTGTGGCTGGACTGTGGGATTATGGGACTGTGGGAGGGTAATTTTAGCTTATGGAAAACATGTTTTAGCCTTGTTTTAATAGTGTATAGTTATTTCTGCCGGCAGGGTTTTTAGCGGGTTGCAACAATATTTTTATTGTATACGGGGAATTTTATCTTGTATTTGTGACTCTGGCTGTGTTTTTTTTTTTTTTATGGAAATAAATGGTGTTTTAAGCCAGTTTAGTTTCTGTGCCCTGAGCGCTGACCCGCTCACTCCCCTTCCTCTTGTATGTGAACGGACTTGGAGGTGAAGATTTAGGTCCACCAGTCTTAGTGGCTACACAAATAGATTGTATTAGATGAAAAAATTACATTAATATGAAAAAATACTATTGAAATCACTAATAAAAAAGTCCTCCCTCAGTGTACTTTCAACCAAAAGGCAAAAAATCAAACACATGAACATCAAATAAAAGACATAAATACTGAAACACTGATCCAACATTATCCTTTATTGACGGATCATTTGTTCTTTCATTTTTACCTGAATGTTGCTGCTTCTTTTGAAAAGACGTCCTTATATCCATTATGAACCACACACACACACACACAACAGGAGTTATAAGGTTAATGGGAATCCAGTCAGTTAGCTGTTAAGTACCTTGGGTTTAATATCGGCACATATGACAAAATGAGCAGCTTCTCTCATTCCTTCCTTTTCTAACAGGACAGTGGTAACAACAGCAGCTACGGACAGTTTTAAGTTTTAGATTTTAAACAGGCTGTATACATTTCAATGGGAGCAACAGGACGGTCAAATGTCTCTGATTTTACTACAGAGCAGGACGGATTGTAGGGCAGCAAACATCGTCGGAAAACACGTTTAACCCAGCAGGTTACCTGGTGTAATGTTTTTCAGCTAAACAGAAACATGGTCTGACTCCTACCAACTATATAAAGAGTAACTGAAGGTTAAATGCAGCTAACATGTCCTGTTTTAAGCCAGGCACTTCCACCTCCGCTCTGCTGCGTCTCAGCCACCATCTCTCTGGCACAAAGGGCACCAGAGCCAGAGCAGGGGAGAGCTGGAACAAACCATTCTGGGAGGGGGGTTATCTATACTTCTGTTGTTAAAAGATCTCAACCAAGTACTGTATACTTTCTATATTTTTTGTAGTGTATCACACAAACACCAAATATTGTCAAAAAAGTAAGAAATCTTTGGGGGTGCTTTGATCCATTTTGGGAAGCACCCCCCAAAACGGGCTAAAAACGCCCCTGAATATAGTTCTTTACACATTTGCCTACCAAGTGGAAGCTCAGCGGCTGAATCTCAGGAGGAGACAAAACATCTCTTTGGGGTTGTGTCAGAAATGGCATCAGGCCTAAAAATGTGTCCAATCACACATGAACAGTCACCCACTGTGGTGCCCTGTGAGTAACAGCTGAACGCAGCCAGTAAGCAGTTAAAGCAGTTCTTTTGTTAAATCCCTCGAATTAAAACTCTGATTCTGCACTTCAACACATCCTGATAGTTTTACTTTGGACAGAGACACAGCTACAGCAGAGTTCATTGTCCAAATACTTATGGGACAAACACTTGTAGTATATCACACAACACAGTACGTGAACATGTACTGAAGCTCCCCTTCCTGCAACCCTAAGTTGGACATGTGGTTATGAAACTAGATGGGCGGTAAAATAAGAACCATTATGGATGACTGTTGCTGCCTGTAAATCAAAGTCTGCCTGAGGTGGGATTTCAGAAGCAGAAACCATGAGGAGCACAGCACCACTCCCAGAAGGCTGAGATGTGAAGCCATGTGATGAGTGAAATGATGATGGAGGAGAACACAGATGAAGATCTGGAAGCTGCTGCCTCTTTATATAGTAGACACTGAAATCACCTTTTGCCTCCCTGCCAGCACGAAAACCCACACTAAAAACCCACTTACACAAACCCTCGGCTCTGGGATGGATTCAGAAACATGTCAGTTCTGCTAAACAAATGGACGGTTTTGCAACCACAAAGTTTAATCCTACAAGGGCAGAATTATGTTCACTCTGTGAGAGGTGAACCTCAGACAGTTAGCAAGAGAAACATTCAAAGAAACAACCTAAATAACACAAACTTAGCAGTTGGGATGCAGATCAGACGATATCAGCAACGTGATGATCAAATGTAGTTAAAAACACAAGAAAAACAGGCTTTTTGCTCCAAAAGGACAAACAAAGCAGGGCCAGATTAACCTGTCGGCACCTGCTGGTGTGCAGAGTAACATGTGACAACAACACACACGTGGTCACCTCAACTTGTTTCACTGGAGTTTCTCTTTTAGAGCTTTAACCTCCTAAGACCTGAACTCTTTCATGCATTTTTAAAGTCTCTTTGCTATTTGGGCTGTTTGGGACCTGATTCATGTACAAACAAAGAATTACCAGAATTTTGTTTCTGAGAGAAATGAGATCCACATATGAGGATATTCGCTTTAAATGTCGATAGAACAGAGGCAGGATAATGACCTCGTAAGTGCAAATCAGGTCCTTGTGGAGCAAAACTTTGTATTTTGGTCTAAACATCCCAAAATGTGACGTCCACACATGAGGACAACAGGGCGCTAAAGTCCGTACAAACTTTTGTTTCTTCATTTGCTTGCAAACGAATGGAAATCCTCACTTAAAGACAAGAAGCTTATTACCTGTGCAGGCTTTAGTGCCTCAGAGCAAACAAGAGAGCTTTGATCACAATGATTTTTGTTTTCACATTTCATTCACGAGCGATTTTTTTAATGTCACCTGATCTCAGTCAGCAGACTGAATATAACAGTGAAGCACTAGTGAGCTAATGAATTAGATATTGGTCACTCATATCAACTGAAAGAGTGTAAGACAAGTAAATGTGCTATAAAGGCCGGAGAAGAGTTAATAAAAAGGTCTTGAAATGAAAATATTTCATTATTTGCTGTTTCATAGATTTTTGGTTTTATTGCACTTTTGTCAGCCCTGCTGCTGTTTTTAAAAGTACTTTAGTAATAAACTGGCATAAATGGTAACATTGAACACTTGCCAGTGTTGTCACGGAGGAGCAGGGAGGACTCGGCGCAGACTGAAGTCTCAGAAAAACAGGTTTATTTACACACTCCAGGTGCACTATATACAGGTGAGGGAGAAGGGGGCCAGGGTTCCCAGGGGTGCAGAGCGGGGTCGGGAAAAGCGTCCAGAGTCTCCAAACCAAAACACGAGAAATCTGCATACAGAGAACAAGGGTTAGCACGGAACTTTTACGGACAGAGCTCAAAACTGGCTGAGGCTAAAGTAGCACTGACGAGCGTTATTCAATAGTCCAGCGGCGAGGTGCTCTCAGTCACTGCCTTAAGTAGCGGGAGCAAACAGGGTGAGGAGCCACAGGTGATTGCCTACAGGTGGTGGAGGCCGGGAGCTCACAATGAGCTCCGCCCAGGCAGCGAGCAGAGAGAGAGGAGAGAGAGAAAAGACAAAACATAACATGTAGCCACACAGGGCCAGCCGAGCAGGCACGGGGACCATGACAAGTGTGAACAAAAGGTTCTTAACTTTAGCATCAAAGCTTCAGTTCACCTTTCTCAGGGCAGTTACTTCAGTATGTGTATTAATGCAGGAACAACTTGATTCCACACAGCTGACGCACCGAGAGTGTCTGCTGTGTGGTTAACTTTATAACCTTTGGTACGCAGTGGTGTCGCTCCACCTGTTAGCTAGTTTAAGAAACTGGTTAAGGAGGGAGTGTCTGTGAGGATGAGGAGGATTTAGTTCTTTAAAAACACGTCAGATACTTGCAGGAAGCTTCTTTCAGCTTCTTTTCTCCACTGCGCAGGTTTAAAACCATGACAGCAGAAGTCATGATGAAGAGATTGATTAGTCAGTCACAGTGTAAAGAGTCCTCCTGCCTGCATCACTCGCCAGCATAAACAGACCTTTGCTCCTGGAAAACAAATATATCAAAGTCATGTTGTCCAAGAAATGCATTTTATCTCACTAGTGAATCAAAGAAAGTCTGTATACTTTCTGAGAGTGAGAGGTGAACGTCAGACAGTTCTTAGAAAATGTAGTTTCTCTTTAAGCTTTTAACGTCTCTTTTACCCCCATTTGTCTAAAACTACTTGACAGCCCTTCATGTCAGAGGTTTATTATCTGTGCAGGATGGAGCACATGGTCTCAGTCAGGCTGGACACGATCACTCCTACAGGAAGTAAATGTGATTTTATTTCACCTGTGAAATGATGAAAAACAGCAGAATAGCTCACGCTAACAAACGGGTGTTGAAATGTTTCATTTTCTGCTGTTTCACAGGTCAAAAAGGGCGTCGAAGCAAACTGAAGCTGAGCTGCTGCTGCTGTTGTAGTGCAGCATCTGCTGTGTGCTTCATCAGAGAACCTTCTGTACACAGCAGACAGAGGCTGCTGCCACTGAAGTCCATCTGCTAGAGAGCTTTAAACACTGGTTATTGAAGTGGCTTTGATGATACTGATACACAGTCTTTGCTGCTGTCACAGGACAGGGATCCACCAGGGAGTAGTTGTCAGGATAAAGAGCCTTCGCTTCTCTAAATATAAACTGGATACTTGTAGGAAACTTTGGGAAGCAGCATTTTTCCTCATATCGTCTAAACTGAAGTTAGCTCAGGTGCTTCTTCCATACTTGCTCTGCAGAAAGCCAAAGAGTTTGGAGCTCTGCAAACATTTGCAGCACAGCTGGATGTTTGTAACTTTGGTCACCTCTGTATCATCCCTCAGATTCTTTCTGCACAGCTTTGAAACCACGACAGCACGAGTGATGCTGAGGAGACGTCCAGTTTAAACAGACCTTTATTCCTGGAACACAAACACATGAAGGGATGCTGCTAAAGAAGAACATTTAATCGCACTAATGAATCAAGCATCTGTATGTCTGTCAGTCTGTCAACAGTTACTCTGATCGACTTCAGACTTGGTGGGTATTTTGTTTTTGCAGCGGTCAAAGTCGATCAGCGTGTTGCTTTGTCTGCTGTAAATCTGCCTGTACAAAGGGAAACATGCATGTTTTAGATGCAAACTCACAACATGGCTGCATTTTTGTGATTATGTGTATTTTATATTGATTTATTCTATTATGTTTTGTATATGAATCTTTACAAGTGTGTCGATACAAAGGCTTGATTAAAACAAAGGTCTCAGCTGTGCTGTTAGGGATGCTCTCATATTTGTTTCAAATGTAATAAATCAAAGGATTTCAGGCTTTTCATCCTTTTTTATTTGTTTGGTTCTAACAGCAGCTGGATAAAAACATGCAGGTGATGAATATAATTGTGTGATATTATGAGCATTGTGAATAAAGAAAGAGCAGAGATAGTAAAAAGGAAACAGGTGATGGACGTGAGATTTTCAGAACAAAAGCTCCTCAGTGAGACGATCACCTGGACACAAGGTCAGGCAGCTGGGACTCATCTAGAGAGCAAAATGGAAAAGTGATCTGTGCAGAACATCACTGTTGATTGCAGTTATTTACATCAGACTTCTTCTCTGAGATAAGAGCACCATTTGTGGGAAAGATGACAGTATTTCCAGGCTGGATGCTGTTTGCAGGGAGAACTGAATGAAAGTCTCCTGCACCTCAGCGCTGAGGTCCACACCTGTGAACACAGATGAGGTCAATCTGCTGCAGCACGTAGAGCTACAATGTAGCTTGCTATCGCCAGTGTGTGAATGTGTGTGTGAATGGGTGGATGACTGAATGTAGTGTAAAGCGCTTTGGGGTCCTATGGACTAGAAAAGCGCTATACAAATGCAGGCCATTTACCATTTACCATAATACTGTGTAGTTAGATGAGACAGAGCTGATGCTTGCTCTTAATTATCCTCTTCATGTTTCCCGAGCCTCAGCAGTGGAAGCTACCATGGATAGAAAGACTATGACTCATCTTAAATCTCAAATCTTTGTCTCCAAAGAGCTGCTGATGTGTCCGATATGATCCACAAGCTTAAACTAGGATTATAAGTGTGTGCAGTGATGTGCGTGAAACCTCTGAGGACTCACATGTGTGTGCTTCAGCCCACACACACATATGAAGCACTGCGACCTCACACAGAAGTGTTTTACACATCCAACCTGAATCCTGATCATTTCTACAGTTTATTAAGTTCAGCTTCACCTGAACATCAGTGATGAAGCTGCTCTGACTCCATCACAGCTCACAGCTGTTGGAACGAGTCAAACAATGAAGAAGGTTCAGAAACAGCTGATGATTTTACAGAAACATGATGCAAACATGAAAATGGACACATGATTTTTTATTAACAGACACCGTTTATGTTTCACTGTGCATGACGTCATCAACACTGACACCAGGGGGCGCTCATCACCAGCCTGAGGAAGTGTGATAATGGGGGGAGACGCAGTGTTGTGTGTACTGCAGTCGGACAGAAGGAAAAACTTCCTCCTGAAAACATTTTCATCCTTCCCAAAAGTGTTTGAGTCAAATGTTACAAATATATAAATACAATAAAACACAGGGTCTTACATAAAATTAGTGATGCAGTTGTGCACTGAGCACCTTTCCAATGTTCCTTCCTCAGATGAGTCCAGCTGCTGAACACATTAACATCTGTATGTAAATGTAGCCGAGAACCAACCTGAGCACTGCTGGGAAAATACAAAGGCAACCATCAAAGTGCTGTATTATATTATTTATTCTGAATGTTGACTTGGATCCACACCACGATTTATGAAACTATAGAACTAAAATAACAACAATCGTCTGCTTCTTTAAAATTTCTTTCATTACATCAAACCAGTGAAAACTGAGAAAAACAAAGAGCTGTTAGCATGTTTAGACCAACTTTGAGACAGAGACTGTAAAGTTCTGCACTTTAAATCCTGCCTGTGTTCCTGCAAATGATTCACACTGAAAGTATCTTAGTTTAGTATTGAGTGAGCCACAAAGCAGCCTGATAGCTTTAAAACAGGAAAAGTAAATGAAATTGACAGTTTCAGTGTAGCTGGATCTATTATTGGGGGGTCATGGCCCCCGTAACCCTGCCTGAGGTCAAATCCACCATCTTTGTTTCAGAGCTGAACTTCATGTTCTCCCGTGTTTGTGTGCGTCCTCTCCGGTACTCCGGCTTCCTCCCACAGTCCAAACACATGCAGTTAGTGGGGTCAGGTTAGCTGTGAGTGGTTGTGTCTCTGTGTTATTCCACCTTAATAAATGACTTCCTGTTAGCATGAAGTGCTTCTGTAGGACTGATGTCATTTTCATGGTTGGATCATTTAAATGAAGCTGGACTCAGATGCAGTAAATAAGCTGATTGATCATTAATGAATAAAGCTGGTCAAACACATCACGTGGACACATGTGATTGTGTGTTGTAGTATTGATCCCAATGCTGGTATCAGTCCTGGATCAATAACACTGGATGGATGCGTTCAGCATGGAGCCCTGAGCTGTGTTACAGACAAACATGGAAACTGACAGGTCTGTGTCATTCACAGTCTGTAACACTTCTAAACAACAGAGGCTGACCCAAGTGCCTCAGAGCCAGGCACGCTCACATCACAGCTCTCTAAATAAGCCAGTTTCAAAATAAGAGCTGAAAGCTGTGTTTGCTTGTGTTAGCTTATTATTGTGGAGACTAACATTCAGTGATCATGTGTTCAGACTCATAATGACTCTCAGAAATCCTGATCTTTGTATTTACTGTGTGTTGGATCAATAACTGAGATTCATGGTATCACACAGCTGTGCTGCTGCTGATGTCAGCACATCTGGAACAATACGAGGTATCTGCTACCAGACTGAGCAGGACGTGAGACCTGTGGACTGTTTAAAGCTGTCCCTCCACAGTTCACTCAGACCTGATCCACACCTCAGTGATATTCTCTGACTTCCTCAGTAGAGACAGAAACCATTCAGATCTGGGACCATCAGCTGACTGATGATGTCACACAGACTGTGTTTTTCAGGAACAGTGATTCTGATGTGAGCCTGCTAGCTGACAGCAGACCTGATGAAAGCACATGTTCACATCTGTGAGGACAGACTGGACTCTTTGACTGCACCTTGGTTCTCCTCAGAGGTCTGTACAGGAGCATGTCCACCCCCACTGAGGATCTCAGTCACTGTGAAACATAGAAAGCTGCTTGTGTGGCCTCTGCCTCACATGTAGATACAGCTACAGGTTTCTCTGTCAGTCAGACTGAAACAGTGTCCTGATGCTGCATCATTCAGCTCTGTGCCCCAGTCAGCATCACTGGGAGCTACCAGTGTTTCTGCCCTTTTCCTGTAACACTACACTCAGCACAGGCTCAGCTGGTATCCAGTGTTGGACTTTGGCTTCAGCTGCTGTGATAGATCCTCTAACATAGATCAGCTCTGCTACATGTTGTTAGATAAGTGCAGCTGCTGTCATGTCCTGATGTTTCTCTGGCTCAGCAGCTTCTCCATCAGAGGTTCACATGGAGCTGAT